>NC_086061.1:9915146-10215146 GCF_947568885.1 Cydia strobilella
CATATTAAAGCCTGACCAGTAATATATGATCATTGTCAAGAGGGCGCTGTTCATTCTCATGTATAGGGTGACAGTTCAGTATAGTATGAAAAAATATTGTATTTAATGAACATCATCATCAATGTAATTAATGTTGCTTGCCACGCTTAAACATAACAAAAATCACAATAAATTGCGTCTTAAAATAAACTTAAAAAGTCTAGTACTAAAAATCGAAACAAAAGTAATTTTTAAGTCGCTGTTGTGACATTCTCAATCAAAAGGTAGGTACCACTTTGTCGTTTACCATAAAGACGAAATTTGATTATATCTTTATACAAATAACCTGTCAGAGAAAGTGGTACCTTTTGATTAGGAACGTCACAAATGTTGGTCAGTATGAGGAGTGCAGCCTACAGTTTATTTTTAATTATATTTATATACCTACTACGGTAAGATTGATAAGACAATGTAATTATGCCTACGAATGAAATAAATACACTGTATCGCAAAACTAAGTGGCGAGACAGCTCATAATGCCATCTCTTGGTTGGTCTTAACAAGGGTAAAGGAGATAGTATTAAGATCTCAGTCGCCAGCTGATATTGCGGCAAGTATAATAAGCACCCCACCCGCGTAGGTACCCTTCCCCGCGCACGCCCTTCTTGCTCAATTGAGTTTTATTTTGCCAGATAGTAAAAAAACCGTGGATCAAAATGACCCAAATTATGAATGATGTCTCAATGTGGTATTATAATATTGTAGACGTAAACTTAATAACATGAATTTTTTTTTGTGGCAGATACAGGGTGTTAATTAGAAAAAATTTTTTTTTTAATAAAAGCGGTGGATGAATTTGACACAGATTTGTTTGAATAACATATAACAATGTTCTGTAAAGTACAACACTTCACTTACCGACTCTAATATTTTTTTCAGCGTTTTAGGATCAATATTAGGTATTTATTAAATGCCATTATACCCGTGGATGAAAATGACACAAAATGCGTGTGTACGTCGGAAGCCACTTTGCCTTTACAGGGAAACAAAGAATTTCGTCTCGAATATTTTTTTTACAGAATGCTGATTGAAAAAAGAAATACCTAAATTTCTACCTAAGCAAATACCTAGGATGACACAAAATATTATTTTTAGGTTTAGTATATGGTCTGGAAACTATATATAAAAAATAAGCAACATTAATATTCTTATAACCTCAGAAGTTATTGGTACAGGTCTATGTCCCTGGCTTTACTACTTGCTAAGTTTAGCAAGGTGGATTCTGCCAATGTCGAGGTGTGTAGACTTTCGACTTGTGAGACGAGAATGTTCAGTTAAATTTTGAACTTGTGGAAGGATAGGCTGGGAACCTACAACAAACAGAAACACACAGATTTTTTTATTTTTTATTATTTTTTATTCATTACATTTCACAGCATAACAGTGATCCAAAGCACTGTGAAACCAATAGACATTTCATACACATAGTACACAAATCTAAATTAACATATATTGGCAAACTTGTAGTTCTCTAAGTCGGCGTCAAGTTTTGTAGGATCTACTAACTATCGGATCCTGTAAAACCGGATAGTGTTAACATGGCCGCCCGGTTTATAATCAGGATCTGGTTGCAGGATTCTTGATCCGAGCTTGTGTGAATGCAAGTATTAAAATATTGTTGCCACTGAATCGGATCCAGCATTTTGCCGAACGACCAGGCTGATTTGTAGTCGCATAATCGGATGACACATTTTGCAGGATCCGTTTTATTGCCGGATTCTGCCTCCGTACACTTGACAACTTTTATTTAAAAACTGAATGTTTTGTCTTGCTCTCCTCCTAATTGGGAACACAGCAACATGTTTACGCAACAATGTTTCATCATTCTAGTTTATAAACATGTTTACAGAGATAATGAAACATTGTGCAACACTGTTTATAAACAGTGCTTAAACAATTAGAGTTTTGAATTATTCACGGTTAGTTTCACTAGACTTATATTGACCGGGATATAGAAAATCGTCGAAATATCGGGAGCTCACAAATAATACAAAAGGTAATCACGGTCTATATCCCGGTCAATATAAGTCTAGTGCTTAAACAGTGTTTATTAACAAATCGTCGCTATACTTACTCAACCTCATATCTGCAACAATCATTAGATGGAAATGTCGCTTCTTTCATTCGGAGTACGGGTGTTCTTGTCATCAAATGAGTGTTGCAGATACGAGGTTGAGTAAGTATAGCGGCGAAATGTTGCCTAATAAATACCCGGCTTAACACTAGTTTATCTGTTGCAGGGCAATCTCTAAAGAAAAAATCAAGTGGAAAACCAAAAAAGTTGAAATGTGATGAGAAATCTAGTAAAAAAAAAACTTTAGGAGTCCAAAAAAGGCATCGCACTGTAGAGAAATTAAAATGTGAACGAATTTATGCTGGTATAGGCAAAAGTAATTTACTACATGATGTGAAACTTTATAAGTGTAACCAATGTAGTTTTGCCTGTACCCAACAAGATGATTTGCTAAAACATAAAATTGTACACACCGTCAACCCTCAAAAGAATTTGCAAGTGCTTGAAAAGGAAAGGAAATATGCTAAAGAAAGGGTATACAAATGCAGTTATTGCAGTGATGCTTTCATAGAAGAAGCAAGTTTGCAAAGACATGAACGGAAACACACTGGTGAAAAGCCCTTCAAATGCGACCAATGCAGCTATGCTGGTACACAGTTAAGCTTTTTACTACGCCACAAAGCTTCACATAGCAATGTAGTCAAACCTTATCAATGTAGCCAATGTGACTTTGCTTGTGGCAAAAAAGATGATCTATTAAATCATAAAGTAATACACACTGATGACCAACCTTTTAAGTGTGGGGAATGTAGTTTTGTTACCAACAGTAATAGGAATTTGCAACTGCACCAAGCGACTCACACTGGTGCGGAGACTTACAAATGTAGCACATGCGATTTTACTACTTTAAGGAAATATAACCTAATAATACATGAAGCGAGACATGCTGACAAACGTTACAAATGTGAAAAATGTAGTTTTGGTTGTGATCATCAGTTTGAACTAAAAAAACATGAAAGGATACACACTGATGAGAAGCTTAATGAGCATATCCAGGATACTAATGCTCGAGACAGTTTAAGCGACCATCCATCAACACAGGAAGGTAAGGAAAGAAACTATACTTATAGGAGTCTAGTAGATGTGCCATTTTCAACCAAAAGGGTACTTATTGTCGCTTGTCACTAAGGTGATATTTCCATATAGCTTCAATTAGAAATCAACCTTATCGACAAGCAACAATGTGGTACCTTTTGGTTGGAAACGTCACATATAAAGAATACTGACAATCCCCAAACCCCCATACAAAAAAAAAATAGAATCATGCAGGCATTACTTTGCGGAAATCCATATGAATTAAAACAATCATCTGTTTTTTCCTTTTTTCTGTAAAAATATATACATTGGAACGTTGCTTTTGTAAAATGTTTCCGTTATATTTATATTTCTCGCACCATTTTAGAGAAAAGCACTATATATGACTCGGCTGGAAAGGCTACTTGCTGGCTTCGGATTCAATTAAACGGGCTCCCAATTCGTCTGTTTAAAACGAATCCTCAGCCAGCAGGTAGCTACTTCCGAGCCTCGACAATAATGTACTAATCTAGTTATCTATAATTTTTAAGTCTTTCGCTGCCGCGCCGGTCACATTGTGGGCGATTTTAGTATGCAAAATAAAAGCGGCGTTCACTGTGTACACAATTTTTTCTGTTGCAGGGCAATCTCCAAAGAAGAAATCAAATGGAAAACCAAAAATCTTTAAATGTGCTAACTGTGAATATGAAACTGTAAATCTGGTCTGCTTAGTAAGTCACGCAAAGAAACATTGTGATGAGAAATCTACCAACAAAAGTACTTTAGGAGTCCAAAAAAGGCATCGCACTGTGGAGACATTCAAATGTGGACGAATTTATGCTGGTACAAGCAAAAGTAATTTACTACATGATGTAAAACTTTATAAATGTAACCAATGTAGTTTTGCCTGTACCCAACAAGATGATTTGCTAAAACATAAATTAGTACACACCGTCAAACCTGGCAACCCTCAAAAGAATTTGCAAGAGCTTGAAAAGAACGATACTAGGGAAAAGACATACAAATGCAGCTATTGCAGTGATGCTTTCTTAGAGGAAGTTAGTTGGCTTGTACACGAACGGAAACACACTGGTGAAAAACCCTTCAAATGCGACCAATGTAGCTATGCCGGTACACAAATAAACTTCTTAAAACTCCACAAAGCTTCACATATCAATGTAAAACCTTATAAGTGTAGCCAATGTAACTTCGCTTGTGCTAATAAAGATGATCTAATAAATCATAATAAAGTAATACATAACAAAGACCAACCTTTTAAGTGTGGGGAATGTAATTTTGTTACCAGCAATAATAAGAATATGCAACTGCATCAAGCCACCCACACTGGTGAGGACATTTACAAATGTACCACATGCGATTATACTACTTTAAGGAAAAATAACTTAACACAACATGAAGCGAGGCACGCTGTCAAACGTTTCAAATGCGGCCAATGTAGCTATGCCAGTACGAAAATAAACTTTTTAAAACTCCACGAAGCTTCACATATCAATGTAAAACCTTATAAGTGTAGCCAATGTAACTTCGCTTGTGCTAATAAAGATGATCTAATAAATCATAATAAAGTAATACATAACAGAGACCAACCTTTTAAGTGTGAGGAATGTAATTTTGTTACCAGCAATAATAAGAATTTTCAACTACATCAAGCGACACACACTGGTGAGGAAATTTATAATTGTAGCACATGCGATTATACAACTTTAAGAAAACATAACCTGAGACAACATGAAGTGAGACATGCTGCCGAACGTTTCAAATGTGAAAAATGTAGTTTTACTTGTATGCATCAGTTTCAACTTCAAAACCATGAAAGGATACATGATGAGAAGCTTAACGAGCATATCCAGGAGACTCATACCGGAGACAGTTTAAGCAACCATCTATCAACACAGGAAGGTAAGAGAAAAATATCACCAGTCGAGTAAATGTGACGTTTTCAACCAAAAGGTACCACATTGTCGCTTGTCGATAAGGTTGATATCTAATTGAAGCTATATGGAAATAGCGCCTTATTGACAAGCGACAATAAGTACCCTTTTGTTGAAAATGGCACAAATAAAGAATACTGACAACACCGATACAAAACAAAAATGAATCAGACTTTTCGGAAATCCGTATGAATTAAAACAAAAATACGGCTTTGCTAATAAATTTTTGCGTTCTAAGTGAACCACGTTTGTAAATCATAAATCGTTATTAATGTATGGACACAGATTACTTGTGGCTCTGAGCAGTAGACCACGCGATAAGCCTAATAAAACTAGAAAATTAAAAATACTTTTTCACCTCAGCAGCTCGAACAAGCCTACTTTCGTCACTCCCTGGAGTGAAACAAAGTAGCTTTTTAATTTAGCGAAGGCCACTGCCATTTCATACTTCTATTATATATATTTTTATTTTATCATTCTGTGTAATTCGAAATACATTTTAACCTTTAATATGTTCTCACTACTGAGACTACAAAACGAGAGCAAAGTTATTTTACATCTCGTGTTTTTGAGTCCCTCGCTACGCTCAAGATTCAACCTTAGAATCTTTCGCTTTCTCGGGACTCAAAATAAACACTCGCAAGAAAAACCAACTTTTCTCTCTCACAAATAACTATTTTCGTCGCTCATCGTAAGTCCTTTATGCCAGTTCCCGCCATTTTGATTTTTTTCCAAACACGAAACGACAACAATTATATCTAACTACCGAACCTGCTCACAAAATTATATCTAACTACCGAACCTGCTCACAAAACTATATCTAACTACCGAACCTGCTCACAAAATTTCATCAGAATCAGCTGAGAAATGCGACCCCCAGAGGAGAACATCCAGACATACGAAAGCATTTTTGAGCTGAAACGTAGACCCTCGCTAATGCTCCGTCAATAATAGGTTGTACGAAGTATTGAGTAATTCGATGATTCTTTTTGAATGTTTTATTAATGTACATTATTTATTACAGATTCGGCAGCCGGCGCCACCACTAGATCTAGTGCAACAAATAATTAATTCTTAATGTTGTTTGGGTTCCGTACCCAAGGGGTAAAAACGGGACCCTATTGACCCGTCTGTCTGTCACCAGGCTGTATCTCATGAACTGTGATAGCTAGACAGTTGAAATTTTCACAGATGATGTATGAAAAAAAATATCAAAAAAGTTTATTGTGCAAATTTGAGTATACAATAAATCACGGCCCTGTGTCCTGAGCTAGGAAACCCTGTGTCTGTGTTGTGTGTGTGTGTGTGTGTATGCCGCTATAACAACAAATACTAAAAAGTACGGAACCCTCAGTGGGCGAGTCCAACTCGCACTTGTCCGTTTTTTTTTTAATAAAAATAAACAGTCTTTTTCATACTGAATTTGTGTTTTTTTTGTTTACCCATTATAAAGATAAAACAAATAATAGTTAGAAAGAGGATATAATAGGATAGAGCGGTACTGTCATAGTAAATTTTGTAGCCACAGTAAATTCACTGCCATCTATCGACACACAATTAAAACTAAAAATAAAAATATCAAAAATGTATTTATATATGGATAAATGATTTTTTTTTTACTGCATTATTTTTATATGATTTTGGCTCATATTCTTTCACTGATTTGCATTAAAATTGTAAAATAAACGAAACCGTCAACGCCATCTATACGAGATCATATATCTAGTGGCGCCATCTGATCGAGAATCAAATTTTCTTGATTTTCGGGGCACGTTTTTTTGTGGTCCGTGCAAAACTTTATTTGGTTTGTGGGATTACTTCGGTCATGCAAATCAGTTAAATGCGTTTTTCCTTGGACTATCTATCTATTACGGAGTTATATCTATGTTTACAAGCAATCTCGGGCTAGCGAATGATTCCAAAATGTATCTGCAGCGTAGCGAGTGATTCGAAAAGTGTAATCTTGAGCGCAGCAAAGGCGGTCAATTTTGAGCGGTGCCAAGGTTTCCAGACGAGGGTTACACAAACTAATCGCTACTAGGTTTTTATCATTTTGTATTTCCATTTGTCCCCGCTGGGCACAGATGGGAATAGGCGCTTCATATAAATCATTCCCATTTGTCCCTGCTTCGTGTATGGCGGGGAATACATCTTTATCATTTAAAATCATTAAACCCACCAGTTTCAAAATTTGCATCAAATTACTTTGCCACTCCTGTGGATAAAATGTACCTTTCTCTTCGGTTTTTAAAAATAAAGAGAGCCAACTGGTGTGGTGAAAAATACATTTCTTATATGGCAAATTGTATATTAAAGGAAAAAATTGAAAAAAAATTCGCTCCTTGAACCCGCAACCCGTGCGTCAATTTCAATCAAGTAATTGTCAATTGGTTAAGAGCAACGCACGGACTGCGGAGGTTGCGGGTTCAAGTCCTGCCGGAAGTGTAACTTTTTCCATTTTTTCCTTTAATATAAAATTTGGAGTATCGCTCGCAGACGTATCTGCATGTTAAAAAAAATGATTTCTTATATGGGCTTACTTTTAATGACAAAAAACACAAAATATAAAATTGAAACTATAATATCAATAATTACATTACACGCACACATCATTGCCAGCCATAACAATAAAAATGAATAATACAATACAAACGCACATCTAGCATTCACAATAATTCCTATTTAAGGGTCTCCGGCAAGCTCGGATCTCCAAACAAACGTAGTTCCGCTCTCATTTTAAAACTAGCTAGATTGCTCTGAAACTTTGTACTTACAATAGGATAAGGTATATCTATACCTATAATTAGTTTATGTAGCTTCAGATAGTTAATGAAATACAGCCAATTTAAGTTTTTCATACAAAACTTGTTTTTGCTCTATTTTGTTTGTTTTACATACTAGTTATATTAAAATTAAACTAATTACAGACCTAGATATATCCCATGTCATTGTATGTGCAAAGTTTCATTACAATCCAACACGTAGTATTAAAATGAGAACAAAACTCCGTTTGTATGGGAAGGTGAAATTCGGCCGAGCTTGCCGGGGACCCTTCAAAATTTAGAAAAGTTACATTATTTATAAAATTATAACTATAATTATACCATAAGCACTATTAACCCTTCGTATACTTGGACACGGATTCGTGCGTGGGAATTTAAATCTATTGTTTTAAATAATGTCCAGGTCACTTTTTCAATGATCAAATTTGACAGGCAGCATACGAGGGGTTAACCCATTAACTGTTTGCAAGTGTTTTTAAGCGCTCCCGTCCAGTGACAATTAAATTTTGGAAATATTTTCTATTGAAACAGTTCAGTAATTCAGTTATATCAAATCAAAGATTCTATTATTGTATTAGATGTGCTAAGTTTAGGAAAAAACCGTGTTCCCGATTTAAGGGGCCCACTGACTATCAGTCCGCCGGACTGCCGCCTGTAAGTTAGAACAAAAATTTGACAGTTCCGAACAACTGACAGGCCGATATCGTCCGGCGGACTGATAGTCAGTGGGCCCCTTTAGGCAGCTTAAAAAGATTGCGCTCAACAGTGCACGGATGTGTGTATATAGAACCGGATAGTAATGTCACTTTTGCTATTAAAAATTGACCTTTATCACCAAGTAAGACGGTCGATCATAGACTAGAGAACTGTCCAAAAGAGAATCAACTAAGGGACTGTGTCTCACTTGCACTAGTCAGTATTTTACATAGTGTCTTATTGTAATGTTGGCATTATTGCCTAGTGACGTCACTGATCCCTTAAACCCCTTCCACACACTCGACGAGTCGCATGGGATGTAGGCAGAGACGCAGTGTTGCCACGTTCCTCGTCCTTACTGAATAATCGGGTTCTTGCTTTACCTATCTTGTATCTAAAATTTGTTATTGTGTGTGTGTGAAGTCACTTCTTAAAGCCGTTCTGGCCCATCTTGACGACTATGGCGAGGTTGTCCTCAAGAATCTTCAACTGGTTAAGCACGTTGGCGTCCATCAGAGAGGACGGGATGAAGGCCTGAAATTAAGTCAAATATTAGCCCTGAAAATTAAGTAATTTGACGACCGGTCTGACCTAGTGGGTAGTAAAGCCGATGGTCCGGTGGAAATATTAGCTGTATTGAATAAGGTCTTGGTAGCTCAGATGGAAGAGCATTTGGCTAGCGACCCGGTGGTCGTGGGTTCAAGTCACACCTAAGACAGTGAATTTTTCCACTTTTAATATGTTTCCAAGCTTGATCATCGTGCACGTTTTGATACAAAATTAAAACGGTATACTTCTAGATAGAAGTGTACACGACCTTTTGATTGAAAACGTCACATTGTACAAAAAGAAACATAAAACAAGAGAAAAAGAGAGATGTTAATGTTACCTGTGACTCGCGCAGCTGGTTGGGCTGCAGGGACAACATGGTGCCGTCGTTGAGCATGAAGTTGACATGCGCCTTGCTGTGCGTCGATATGCTGGAAATTATAGAAATCTATTAACCAAAGATATAACACAAACGTCAATTTGTTGACCGACGAAAAAGGGTTATCAAGAGGTGTAGTGTCAGTAAAATTCGTGCCTCGAATTTGATAGCTGAAGTATAGGGGCCGTGCGCGTTGGAGGGTCTGCCATGTTGTATGGTCTGTATCGGAAACAAAAACATGTATAGTCGAAGGCAAAAATATCGATCCAGACAAATGGCTCAAAAATATGTGAACACAACTTTATTGTTTAAGGTGTAAGAGCGTACACATATTTTTAAAACTGGGAATGTATATATATTTATGCCCTTGACTGTACATTGACACTTCACGCCAATGCAAGTGCTGCCATCTACCGTTCTCGTTAGTTTTCATGTACATAGTAAGTTCTGCCATCTAGTGGGCTACATCGGAAGCATAAACTTCACATTTACGCCTCGCGCCAAAAATCCGACGGCTCCTGTGCCGTCTAATTTGCTCTGTGGTCTATGACCGATCTTTGGCGATGAACCTACGGTGCGTATATATCGGTCATTCGGGTCCAAAAGGTTAATAAAAATAAGTAATCAAGCTGCAGTGTCGCTATAATCAAAGATAGATATAACTCCGTAATAGATAGATACAGTCTAAGGAAAAAACGTGCCTCGAAAATCAAGAAAATTTGATTCTCGTTCAGAGGGCGCTACTAGTTTTGGCCTACAGTCGTATAGATGGCGTTGACGGTTTCGTTTGTTATTTAACAATTTTAACGCATATCAGTGAAAGAACATGGGTCAAAATCATAAAAATAATTAATGCAAATAAAAAAAATCATTTATCTATATTTAAATACATTCTTGTCGTATTTTTATAAATCTTCATTTTTAGTTTTAAAGTGTGTCGACAGATGGCAGTGAATTTACTGGGGTTACAAAATTGACTATGACAGTACCGCTCTAGTATAAGTTACTCTATGCTATAATGACGGTACTCACGCTCCGGCGGGAGGCATGACCGGCGAGCCGGACATGGAGATCAGCATCTCGCCGTGCCGCGCGTGCCGCAGCAGCGTCAGCGGCGTCTGCGGCGCCACCTGCATACGCATACAACACGCACGGTTACCAATGGACAAACCACAGGTGCCTTCGAATATAATACCCAGGTAGCAAAATGACGTCAGCGACGTCATAATGACGGCATTATTACGTCATAATGACGTCGCTGACGTCATTATGACGTATAAATGCTACTGGGGTAATACTAGCGACCCGCCCCGGCTTCGCACGGGCGTTATTATACGTAGAAACCTTCCTCTTGAATGACTACCTATAAAAAATGTAACTATGTTTGTACGGGTCAAATCATACCAGTTAAATTTGACCCTCTTCCCGACTACCAGTGAAGCTTAAAATTTGCATACATATGTAAGTCGGGTGACAATGCAATATTATGGTATCATCGAGCTGTTCTGATGATGGAGACAGGAGGCCATAGGAACTGTGTGATAAAACAACGCAACCGAATACTTGTGTTTGGTGTTTTTAAAATTGTCTCGATGAGTATTAGTTGCCTGTGGAAAGAAAAGTACAGCCAGCGATAAAAGCTTGCACCAAAAATTGAATTTTTGCCGAAAATTTGTTTATTTTTTATTTTAAATTTTAAATTATTTTAATATTTTGACCCTGACTCCTCTATGGTGATATTTTAAGGAATATCCAATATGACGTGTAAATTTTCTGTCAACTTGAGTACGGTAATTATACACAAAGGGCGTAGAATCAAAATAAACTTAGGACTTTGTCTTATTCATTGAGAAACCGGTCAAATGCGATCCGTACTTATATAGTGTAGAAAAAAATAAAAGCCATAAGTTAGCTCATTTTTACTTAAAGGAAACATTATTTTATTAAAGGATCGTTGCCTGGGTTTGACCTCTGTCCGCGGCGCCGCCATCTTGTATATGTCACGTTACCTTGGGAGTGATGTCCGGGTAGTGTTTGGTGGCGGTCTTGTTGTAGGCGGGGGTCTTGTACAGCACAGAGCGCGATCGTCGCCTGGGTTTGACCTCTGTCCGCGGCGCCGCCATCTTGTATATGTCACGTTACCTTGGGAGTGATGTCCGGGTAGTGTTTGGTGGCGGTCTTGTTGTAGGCGGGGGTCTTGTACAGCACAGAGCGCGATCGTCGCCTGGGTTTGACCTCTGTCCGCGGCGCCGCCATCTTGTATATGTCACGTTACCTTGGGAGTGATATCCGGGTAGTGTTTGGTGGCGGTCTTGTTGTAGGCGGGGGTCTTGTACAGCACAGAGCGCGATCGTCGCCTGGGTTTGACCTCTGTCCGCGGCGCCGCCATCTTGTATATGTCACGTTACCTTGGGAGTGATGTCCGGGTAGTGTTTGGTGGCGGTCTTGTTGTAGGCGGGGGTCTTGTACAGCACAGAGCGCGATCGTCGCCTGGGTTTGACCTCTGTCCGCGGCGCCGCCATCTTGTATATGTCACGTTACCTTGGGAGTGATATCCGGGTAGTGTTTGGTGGCGGTCTTGTTGTAGGCGGGGGTCTTGTACAGCACAGAGCGCGATCGTCGCCTGGGTTTGACCTCTGTCCGCGGCGCCGCCATCTTGTATATGTCACGTTACCTTGGGAGTGATATCCGGGTAGTGTTTGGTGGCGGTCTTGTTGTAGGCGGGGGTCTTGTACAGCACAGAGCGCGATCGTCGCCTGGGTTTGACCTCTGTCCGCGGCGCCGCCATCTTGTATATGTCACGTTACCTTGGGAGTGATATCCGGGTAGTGTTTGGTGGCGGTCTTGTTGTAGGCGGGGGTCTTGTACAGCACAGAGCGCGATCGTCGCCTGGGTTTGACCTCTGTCCGCGGCGCCGCCATCTTGTATATGTCACGTTACCTTGGGAGTGATATCCGGGTAGTGTTTGGTGGCGGTCTTGTTGTAGGCGGGGGTCTTGTACAGCACAGAGCGCGATCGTCGCCTGGGTTTGACCTCTGTCCGCGGCGCCGCCATCTTGTATATGTCACGTTACCTTGGGAGTGATATCCGGGTAGTGTTTGGTGGCGGTCTTGTTGTAGGCGGGGGTCTTGTACAGCACAGAGCGCGATCGTCGCCTGGGTTTGACCTCTGTCCGCGGCGCCGCCATCTTGTATATGTCACGTTACCTTGGGAGTGATATCCGGGTAGTGTTTGGTGGCGGTCTTGTTGTAGGCGGGGGTCTTGTACAGCACAGAGCGCGATCGTCGCCTGGGTTTGATTTCTGTCCGCGGCGCCGCCATCTTGCGCGCGGAGGCGTCGGCGGAACGAGAGCGAGAAGCGCGGTTGGTTGACGGAGGCCCTGTGGATATTATTTTTATTTACATGTTACTAACTATTGATGGTCAGTAATCTAAAAAACAGGCCAAGTTCGAGTCGGACTCGCTCACCGAGTCCGCTCACTGACTGAAATGTAATGATGTGATATATTTTTAGAACTGGCTCACAATGCCCTTTCATATAACATATAATACCACATACGATATACTATAGGTTTCTGAACGAAAAATATTTTTTTTCTCCTTTTTATTTTATTTTTTGGTGCTTCGGGTCAAATTGATTTATAATATTTATATAGACTAAAGATCAATCGTGCCGATTTTCATAGCTTTAACACCACTTGCAGCATTTTACTGAATTTCGGGGTGAACCGCCAGGACTATAAAACCCGCTGTTAAGAAGATTCTAAAGGCACCACGTAAGAAAATAAGTTGCAGAGACTATTGGGAATATTACTGCAATGTTCTGCCACCAGAGTGCAGTACTAGCCCGTTTAGTAAACCATAGAGTAACTAATACATACTGTGCCTTTAACAGTTTTTAAATAGACAAGTTTTCAGAGATAATAAAATATGACATTGATGCATCAAGGCGGTTTGTTTACAGAGAGCCTACCGGGAAAATCGAATCCGAAATTTCGCTATCTGCCTCTTTACCGCTCGAATATGCAAGAGTGACAGAGACGTTAGATAACGAAATTTCTATTTTCTTGTTTCGCGATAGACCCTCAGATTGTGGTACTGGCGCCCTCTACGCAGAGTTTCGCGTAATTATTCCCTATTGAAAAATGGCAAATTACGAAATAAATCGTACTAACCTTTTCGACGCCGTGTCAAACATAAAAGCTGTCACTCAGACGTCACGTCACCGAAATGTCAAAACTGAAATTGAACATTATGCATATGCACGAAGGTCTATGTTGCTCTGTGGTTTGTGACGGATAAATCCGTCATTGGCGTCGAAAAGGTTAATAATTACATAAAGGCGAAGACAAAGGCCATACGTACCCATCTTCTTGCCGCGCTCGGCGGAGCCCTGCGAGGTCTCGGTGATGTACCCTGCCCCAAAAGCACCCGGTTAGTGGAAATGACATGACATGGTTGGGTTAGTTGCGAACAGAATGACAGATATAATGTATAAGAGTTTTGAATGATTCACGGTTAGTTTCATTAGACTTATATTGACCGGGATGTAAGTGACGTGAGTGTAGTATGCTTGGACAGACCAACGAGTGTGAACGCGACCGATGGTAACGTTGAAAGCGAACGCAGCCGACGCGCACGAATGAGGGTAGCGCGGTCTACACAACTTTGACACCCACCCGCTATCTTCAGTCACCCGTGAACAAGATACATGTAACTGCGTCGAAATATCGGGAGCTCATAAACAATACAAAAGGTAATCACGGTCCATATCCCGGTCAATATAAGTCTAGATATATGTATAGTCTGGCAAACTAAATGTGTTATTTTCAAGCAAAATGTACCACATTGTCGCTTGCCATACGGAAATTGACAGGTTATTTGTATAAAGATTTCGTCAAGGCAAATTTCGTCCTTGTGGTACCTTTTGCTTGCAAACGTCATAATTTTGTAAGTAACAGTAAGTTGAAAAAAAAATTCATCCCTTTTTTAGTTTACAA
Source organism: Cydia strobilella (assembly GCF_947568885.1). Taxonomy (NCBI): domain Eukaryota; kingdom Metazoa; phylum Arthropoda; class Insecta; order Lepidoptera; family Tortricidae; genus Cydia; species Cydia strobilella. Next base: position 9,929,632 of record NC_086061.1, read on the forward strand.
TAATAGCCATAAGAAAAGAATATGATTTTTCCTGCCTAATAGCCATAAGAAAACAATATGATTTTTCCTGCCTAATAGCTGTAAGAAAAGAATATGATTTTTCCTGCCTAGTGCCTATGCACCACTGACAAGCAACTCTTGCCAAACTCAAAGATAGATATAACTCCGTAATAGATGGATACAGTCTAAGGAAAAAACGTGCCTCGAAAATCAAGAAAATTTGATTCTCGTTCAGAGGGCGCTACTAGTTTTGGCCTACAGTCGTATAGATGGCGTTGACGGTTTCGTTTGTTATTTAACAATTTTAACGCATATCAGTGAAAGAACATGGGTCAAAATCATCAAAATAATTAATGCAAATAAAAAAAATCATTTATCTGTATTTAAATACATTTTATCGTATTTTTACAAATCTTCAATTTTAGTTTTAAAGTGTGTCGACAGATGGCAGTGAATTTACTGGGGTCACAAAATTTACTATGACAGTACCGCTCTAGTATAAGTTACTCTATGCCAAACTATAGGGAGCGCGCATGAACTGTACACAACTATAGGGGGCAGCACTGGAGCTGTGAGATTTTTGGCGCGAGGCGTAAATGTGAAGTTTATGCTTCCGATGTAGCTCACAAGCGACTAAAAATTATAGTGAGTGAACTCGTAGTAATCTAAATATTTTGACATAGTTTTAAAATGAGAACGAAACTCTGTTTGTATGGGAAGGTGAAATTCGGCCGAACTTGCTGGGGACTCTTAACATTGTGTGCATTCTGATAAAGTTTAGCACGGTTTGTATATAATAGGCGTGGCATTCAAAGGGTTAACAGCTCAAGTTTCTGCCTTGGTCAAACCAGAACTTAAAACAAGATATAATAGAGAGATGATGAAATGGGAAAAAAAGGCTCATAATAATAATTAATAATAGTAGAGAGAACTAGGAGGATATAACCAAACAGAGTAGCCATTAACAGGCTTTCCCCTCTGTCGAAAATAGTCAGGCAATGGTCATACACAATGTATGGACTGACGTTTATCTGACATGGCTATTTTGACGTTACGCATACATTTGACGTTCCCCTCCCCCGCAAAAATCGGCAGACTTTTTTGTACAGAAAATTACAGATGTGGCGTCTCCGTTTGGTTATATCCTCCTAGAGAGAGAATGATCAAAATATAATTAAATAAAAAAATCCCAAGAATGTTAAGATTTTTAAGTATGTTATAATTAATACCATCATCGTGGGAGGTTGCTCTGCTCAAGTTTCTAGTTTTCCTGGTGGTGTTAGGCACTTCTTTCATGTGAATTTCACTTTTCTGAAAACAAATATTTGTAAGTATTTACTTTACAAGCCAAAGCAACTAGAGTGAGACCAAGAAAGCTCTTGGCTCTTTGGAGGTGCATTTGTGGCTCTTCAAGTCCTTCAAAAAATTAACCTATACCACTGAAAACATCATTTGTGACGTTTTCAACCAAAAGGTACCACATTGTCGCATGTAAATAAGGTTGATTTTCAATTGAAGCTATATGGAATTAGCGCCTTATTGACAACCGACAATAAGTACCCTTTTGATTGAGAATGGCACATTTGTCTCTTTGAGAATCCTAAAACTAGTAATTTCAACTAAGATTCTCCTTCTTAGTCTGCCGGTCCCCGGTCTTATACATAGACAAAGATTAAGTAATAGTATTATCATACAGAACGGCCACGGACCACCCCGCCCCGACTCGAATTACCTTGCCCCGCGCCAGCAGATTGACGGCCGTTTGCCGGCCGCTCAGTACTATTTTTAAGCAACTTACACTATGACGCATTACGCATGTACAGACGTGCCGTTTACACATAGAAAGGCAAGCAATTTTTTATGTATAGCGTGTCCGCCCTGTGACATAGATGAGGGGCTCACCAGTAGAGTTGCTAAGAATAAGAATAAGAATGATTTATTGCAGTACTGTGTACATTTGTAGGTGGTAATCATGATACAATTACAATTTGTTTCAACAGTTACCCATTTCGGGTATGCAATACTTAAGTAACTTATGAACTAAACTTAAAATAACATGCAAAGATATTTACAAATTAATTACATTCCAATTAATATTCAAAATATTCTTTCAAACTATAAAATGTTTTTTCTAGTAGCCAGTTTTTCAACCTTACCCTGAATCGGTTACCTTCAACCTATTTAATTCGTCTTGCTTGCATAAAAAACATGTCTGTGGCCCACTTGCACTATTCCACTAACCCGGGGTGAACTGGTTAAACCTGGAGTTACCATGGTTACCAGTACATTTAGATACTAGGTTAACGGTTTAACCCCTGGTTAGTGGGATGGTGCAAGTCGGCCTGAGAAGCTTACCTACATAAATATTTGTGTTGTGTTAATTTTATCTATAATGTTCTGCATTTGGAGTTACGGTTACAAACAGTTACTTGTCTAAAACAAGATGAAAACTTACCAGCTGTGCAATGGTTTTGTTCAAAACAGTGCTACTCATGCTTCCAATCAGCATTTTGAATGCGAGGTCCAGATTTCTGCACTCCATGTGTACCCGCGCGTCTATATTCGCTTTCTGTTCAGCCACTGAAATAATCAAACAACAGATACCATATAAAAATCTCTGAGGACACCATGTTTGTTTATTTACGTTGTATGGCTAAAGGTTACATAGTAGAAATGCATTTTCTACGCTTATTTTGCAAGAATCAATGTTAGAATAAAGAAAACTTAGTTGATTTGCTATTTATTTACCGATTTTGTCAAGTTTCTTCAACACATCGTCTTTATCTTCAGATTTCTCCTTTACGTGAGCGGGTCGCTTTGTTCTCGGCATTTTGAATACTTTATGCACTTATCACTATCTTATTACACTAATTTGTTAAAATATATCAGTTAATTCACGAAAGCTAGTAAATACAGTACGATAAAAAGTCTTTTTAGTGAATTACACAAGTGACAAAATTCCCAAAATTCGAATGAAAAAACATAACCGACAAAATGCCGGATGGCGTTTTTGAAGCTTGTTACTTCGTAAACGTTTTGAACTCCATTTGTTTAACATAATTTTAAAAATGTATATTTGTGTTTTTGTAACTTATCAGTCAATTAAAACTAGTAAATTCTAATAAAACAAATTAAACAAAATACTCATCATAAAATATATGCGACTATTTTTAGTATTTTTTTCCTACTTTAATATTATAGCTATCTTCATAAACACACATAAAGGCAGCCTATTCACAATCAAGCACAAGGTTCTATCGATGTGATAAAGCTTGAAAGTGTAAACACGCTTAAGTAGATGCGTTTTGTTATGCACCAGTACTGGCCAGTGCGCTGATACTTTTTTTTGGAAAAACAAAACGCAAAGAGTGAGCGGATGTATATAGTATAATTTATACACAAATTTTCAAAATGTTATCAAATAAATATTGTGTTTGATGTCACTGCAAACTTACTATATTAAATTAATAATATGAATATTATTTTAAACTTATAGATTTGCAATTTTTGAGACTCTTAGCAAATATCTCTCAGAATGAGTTCAATTTTGAGTTCCGCAGTGCATTGTTATGATGAACGTAGAATGGCGGACGTTGTCATTGTGGGATGGTTGTTCACATTTTTATTGATAAATACTTGCTATGGTAAGTTATACTAAGTTTATGTACATGGACATAATCTTCAACTCATATTACACAATACTTCAAAAGTTCATAAATCTACATTACTCACAGACCGCGTAAGAGATGATTGTTTTTTTCTACTCGTGTAGCCAGCTTTGTGTTTTTATATTTCAGTGTTTTTTATTATTGTAATTGCTACTAACTGGGTTTTCAGTTTACCTTTGACAATTTTGTAAAAAAATATGCTTATAAAAATGATGCGTGCACTTGTACTACTAAATGTTAATTCATGGAAGTGATTATGTATTTGGAATTTTGGATTCAAATTTACTACTCTTCAGGCGGTCTAGCATAAGTTGCGTTCTCGCGCGCGAGTCCATACTTAAAGTCGCGCTAGATGTATGGAGTCGCGCGCGAGAACGCAACTTATGCTAGACCGCCTGGACTAACATAGTAATAAAGACAAATAACATAAACAAATTATTGTTATTCATCTTACCAATTTCCCTATGAAGCCATATCTTAAGGATAAAGCTTAAGTTATGATAATGTTACAGGAGGACCTGGAGGCCTGGTGGACCCGGATGATGATTCCACGAGGAGCTTCGGATCCATGCAGGTTCTTGAGGATCCAAAGTTTGTGCAAAAGTCGACTGTTAACATTTTCAGGTATGTAAATGAAAATGAAAAATGAAAATGAAAATGAAAAATGATTTATTGGGTACACAACAGGTTTTAACTAGGATCGAAACAAGAACCTTCTTTTAAGTAAAAAGATACTTGTGCCAGAAGGCTCCGCTCTTCCATTAAGTACAAGGTTTACCAAAATTATCTTAAATTAAATTATCTTAAATCTTCTTATACTTATTATAAGGTAAGATAGGTACATTAGTTACTTTAGATTAGAAACTAAGTTTAATTTAATACATATTATATAATATTACCAAAGTGTTGATACTGTAAAGATTTTTGTTGGGGTTGGCCGGTTTAGCAGATGGCGCCAGCATAGCTTGCCCTGTCAATCCCTAGAACTGTGTCAAATTTTTGTTTTTTTAATGCCCTGGATGCCAGCCCTTTAAGCCAAATCTCATAGAAAAAGGGGCAAGCTATGATGGCGCCATCTCTGCAAACCTTTGACAGTTGCTAACCCCATTTGGGACACATTGAATTTAGATTTGTAAATTTATTTTTAAATACCTATTTCAATAAAATCTGGGCCGCTAGAGGTTACATATAAACAAAGAGGATATATAGGATAGAAGAGTACTTTCATAGTTAATTTTGTAACCACAGGAAATTCATTGCCATCTATCGACACACAAAAAAAACTAAAAATTAATATGGTTAAAAATACCATAAAATGTATTTATTTATATATATATATATATATATATATATATATATATATATATAAATGATTGCATTTATTATTTTTATATGATTTTAACCCATGTTCTTTCACTGATATGCGTTAAAATTGTTAAATTACAAACGAAACCGTCAGCGCCATCTAGTCGAGAATAGGCCAATGGTGGTAAAACGTAGTGGCGCCATCAGTTCGAGAATCAAATTTTCTTGATTTCCGAGACACGTTTTTTCCTTAGACTGTCTCCGTCTTATATAAATCTTTGATATAAAATATAAAGCTGCTCTATTTCATTTTAATTTTGTTTTAATTAATAGTCTGCTGTATTGTGTATTCTAGTATATTTTTCATTAAAATAATAACTATTTAAAAATCTGTTCTAGATTAAATGACAGCACAATATTTTTAATATAGGTCATTGTGCTAGTTTCCGTCCATGCTCTAGTTTTCATCCACTTGACGGATTAGCAATAATATATTTCATTTTAATTTGCGACTTGCGAAATATCATTTTTATGTAGATATATATATTGTTTAGACATTAAGGATTGCAAAGTCCAAATTTGTGCAGCAATGTCAAGTGGACGAAAAGTAGCGCAATGACTCTATTTATTTCTCATACTGCCGTTTTCATGGCTTGGCTTATTATAAAAATAAAAACATACTTTTTATTGTCACAATGCTGCGTAAAGGAAAAGGAATCATAAAAGGTGAGATTGAAATATTTGAGGAGACAACAACTTCAAGAGTCCCCGGCAAGCTCGGCCGAATTTCACCTTCCCATACAAACGGAGTTCCGTTCTCATTTTAAAACTACCTTTTGGATTGTAATGAAACTTTGCACATACAATGACATGAGGTATATCTAGGTCTGAAATTAGTTTATATAGCTCCAGTTTATAAAACAAACGAAATAGAGCAATAACAAGTTTTGTATGAAAAACGTAAATTCGCTGTATTTTTTAACTATGGCATCTGAAGCTACATAAACTAATCACAGACATACCTTATCCTATTGTAAGTACAAAGTTTAGCGTGGTTTAGCCGTAAAGCGAACAAGATATTATCAGTTTCAAATTTCAGATACAAATGCCACCAATGCGAGTCGCCATACTGCGACACGCCGCAGGAGTGCTCCGACGCGCTGTTCTGCTTCAAGTCGTCGGTGCGGGACTCGGACGGCGCGCTGCGGCACTCGCGGGGCTGCAGCGCGGGACACGACCACGCGCAGTTCACCTGCCACCACAGGCCTGATCAGAGGTATATATATATATGTCGGAGCCGGTAACTCGACGAAGACATCAGGGGACCAGGCATCGGCTCCATGATTTGGGCCATGGTTGAGTTGGGACGCGCGCCGTCCCGTAACCCTGCCGTGAGATTTCGTGTGTGCTTTAAGCACCTACATACTTGTACCACTTGACCCACGGATTCGTTTCCGTTTCTTGATAACTTCGTGGTGTAATAGCTTTGATTGACTTGGTGTGATTTCTTTGTGATTTGGAACTTAATTAGTTGTCAGCGTGATTCGGAATCTATACGTAGTTACTAGTGACAGCTGGTCGTCTTCGTCGAGTTACCGGCTCCGACATTATATATATATATATATATTGTTTTTTTAGGGTTCCGTACCCAAAGGATAAAAACGGGACCCTATTATTAAGACTCCGCTGTCCGTCTGTCACCAGGCTTGTAGCTCATCAACCGTGATAGCTAGACAGTTGAAATTTTCACAGGTGATGTATTTCTGTTGCCGCTATAACAACAAATACTAAAAAGTACGGAACCCTCGGTGCGCGAGTCCGACTCGCACTTGGCCGGTTTTTTTTTATTTGCATTAATTATTTTTATATGATTTTTACCCGAAAGTATTCTACTATTCGAGAGTAGGCGAAAGGTAGTGGTGCAATATGATCGAGAATCAATTTTTTTTGATTTTCGAGGCACGTTTTTTCCTTAGACTGTATCCATCAATTACGGAGTTATATCTATCTTTGGTACCTTATAAAAATGTTAACTTCCTTTCCAGTGTTCGCAAACGTCACGCGGGCCAGCTCAACGTAACCTGCTGTGCAGGCGACCTGTGCAACATCGGAGACTTCCCACTCCTCGCTCCGCAGGACACAGCGGTGGAACCTCTGCCCGACCACTCGTGGAAACTCTGGGCCGGGGTGCTGGCTGCTGTGTTGACTGTCACAGCAGCCATTGCCACTGTAGTCTTATTGAGAAGAAGTCACAGGCAAGTTGAGTTTCTTGTCCTTGTTAAAAAAAACTGGGCAGTTAAAAAAAAAATTGTGAAATTTGTACGGAACCCTTGGTAGGCAAGTCCGACTTGCACCTGGCCGGTTTTTAGCCAAAGGGTATAAACGGGAGCTTATTACTAAGACTCCACTGTACATCTGTCTGTTCGTCAGTCACCAGGCTGTATCTCATGAACCATGATAGCTAGACAGTTGAAATTATCACAGATGATGTATTTCTGTTGCCGCTATAACAAAAAATAAGGTACCTGGACGTAGCTGCAAGAAGGCCCGGTTCTTAATCTTGCTAACTTCCAGAATTTCATGCTTTTCTGTCAATGGGCCAAATTATGCGTCCATGTTCGCTAGTAACACTGACAAAACTGCAAGTTCATATTAAATAAATAAGTAAATAATAAATATTATAGGACATTCTTACACAGATTGACTAAGTCCCACGGTAAGCCCAAGGCTTGTGTTGTGGGTACTCAGACAACGATATATATAATACTTATACAAATACTTAAATACATAGAAAACACCCATGACTCGGGAACAAATCTGTGCTCACCACACAAATATATGCCCTTACCGGGATTCGAACCCAGGACCATCGGCTTCACAGGCAGGGTCACTACCCACTAGGCTAGACCGGTCGTTAAACATAGAAAAAAAAACGATGGGCCTTTTTTGATGCAGGTACCTTACTAAAAACATAGAGTAACTTATACTAGAGCGGTACTGTCATAGTAAATTTTGTAACCCCAGTAAATTCACTGCCATCTGTCGACACACTTTAAAACTAAAAATAAATATTTATAAAAATACGATAAAATGTATTTAAATATGGATAAATGATTTTTTTATTTGCATTAATAATTTTTATATGATTTTGACCCATGTTCTTTCACTGGTATGCGTTAAAATTGTTAAATAACAAACGAAACCGTCAACGCCATTTATACGACAGTAGGCCAAAGCTAGTAGCGCCCTCTGAACGAGAATCAAATTTTCTTGATTTTCGAGGCACGTTTTTTCCTTAGACTGTATCCATCTATTAAGGAGTTATATCTATCTTTGCTTAAGGTGGTTCGACTAGGTTACCCAAAGCTTAAACCCCGCTAGATGGCGTCACTTTCGCAAATTTTCAGGTTTTATTTTTTTGTGGAATAGTGTTGGTATCTGTATACTTAAAAGTATGTTTAGCGCACTCTTTACATAAATATTGAACTATTATAATAAACATTCAATACTTCATTAGTGTAAAAAACACTTTTAAAGTCGACAGAGTGTTTCTGTCATGCTATTTCCTACTATTACTCACACATGCAAACAGTGTTTCCGTGATTGCTTGTAGTAGACAATTTCATGCAGTGTAAGTATGCTGCAATGGCGTTGCGGTATGTTCGTGGAAATACGTGTAAGATGATTCGGGTTCGAGACTGGTACGTCAGGGGTACTTTTTTTTGTCCTTTTTGTGTTATCTTATGTTTCTTATACCTTTTATTCTTCGAATTCTTGTCCGATTCCGATATAACCGAAATATATTTCAGTGATATCGGAAACGGCTCTAACGATTTCGATGAAATTTGCTGTAAGGGGTTCGATCTAGCTAGGTCTTATCTCTGGAAAAACGAGCATTTTTGAGTTTTTACTTATGTTTTCTTTTTCTCCTAGATATTCAGTATTATTAATAAATTAGTTTATAACGTTTTATAAAAATATGTGACGTTTTGAACTAAAAGGTACCACATTGTCGGTTGTCGATTAGGTTGATTTCATTTTGAAGCTTTATGGAAATATGACAACAATAAGTAGGTACCCGTTTGGTTGAAAACGCCACATATATTGAAAACCTGACTTTCACAAATCTCACCTTTTTGGGTTCTTCCAACTCAGAAAGGATGGAGAATACTGACGATTCTTAGTAGAACTAGCCCAAGGAAGTCCAGGTTTGTAAGTGTTAGGTATCAGTTTTTTTTTAAAGCGCTAAATATAGTTCTACAAGTAAAGCAATCCCTTACTGCCCAGCCTCTATAGTATTTTTCAAACTGGAAGGGTACGATGATAGATTTCATCTCCATACAATTTATAACCTAATAATGCCAAATGTTGCAAAATTATATTGAATTGAGATCTATCATCGTACCCTTGCAGTTTGAAATAGTTATTTACGATACAAGTGCGGAAAAGAGAAAATTCGAAACGAGTGGCGACAGATTAAAACACGACCGCAGAGAGTGTTTTAAATCGACACGAGTTGCGAATTACCTATTCGCACGTGTATCGTACAACGTTTTACAGTACATATGGCCCTTTAAACTTTCGACATATGCATGAAAAGTGCTCTTTACGCACTAGGGCGAGACAGTTGCACCATATGTACTGTTAAATACTTTTTAGTACATATGGTGCTACATATACGTTACCGCCCTAGTGCGGTAATTAGTACAATACGTGCATATGTCGAAAATGTAAAGGGCCATAATTATGTACTGTAAAACGTTGTACAATACACGTGCGAAAAGGTAATTCGCAACTCGGGTCGATTAAAACACTTCCTTCGGTCGTGTTTCAATTTATCGCCACTCGTTGCCAATTTCCTACTTTTCGCACTTGTATCGTAATGTACTAATAATAAAGTAGTAATTGTAAAATAAAATTAAAACTTTTTTTATATATTTTTTTTGGATTCAAGTAGGTACAGTGAGTAACAACATTGCATGGCCTTCTAATTATAACTATTATAGAAAACGGGATATGTATCATGTTTATTTATATTATTTATTTCTCGATATTTTGGCCGGTCTTGCAAGACCAGTCGTTGTGGAGATCCCTGGGGAGGCCTATGTCCAGCAGTGGATGTCTTGTTGGTGTAGATGGATTCACACAACAAATGAAATAACATTTTTTCATATTTGTTATCCGTAGTTGTCCCTGTACCTGAAAGAAAAATAATATCATGATAGCACAAAATCTCTAATGTTATAGGAAGAAAGATGAAGCAACAATATGGATTCTAATAAAGTTATCATTTACTTACCTAGTAATAATTGTGTTTTTCATTCATAGACAAAATTCCATAATTTTCATCCCCAGGAAATGTTTTATTTTACTTTATTGCAGTGAGGATGTCCTGATTTTTTCTGGCTAATGAAGGAAAACATTTTATTTCCAAGAATGCCTCTTCATTTTGCACAATACCTAAAAAAACCTAGAGTTAGTGACACATTGACTATTCGGCAACCAAAACAGTAATAATTACATTATATAGGTATTGTTCACTGCTTATATTATATCTACCATTACGGAAGAAGTGAGAATTATTTTCTAAAAAGATCGGCACGAGAAAATTACAATGTACAATGAAGGAATGAAACTGTACCTACCTTACGAAACTTCACCATCATGAATTCCGAAAGTCTGAATTTTTCTGGATTTTCGCGGACCAGAACACCGATGATTTTTGTAACTTGATTTAGACGTTGCTACATATATTATTATACTCTTTGCGTTGCTATCATTTTCAATTTATACAAACAAATTGATGTCACAATAAACATGACCCTATGTGTCAGTGTCAACACTGTCAAATAAAAATGCACTAAACATGACGGCACTGCAAATCCTGCCAGGTCGGCCAGGCAACGTCGCCAACGTCATAGAGTGGCAACGCCGCACGCAACGTATTTGTACACGACATTTGTGACACACACATACGTAAAATTGATGAAAAAATTACGTTGATTTATGTATGATTTCTGTATGAAACAAAGTTTTTCTATTAATTTAGCGCAAACGAATATTCGAAAGTAGATAAATGAGCAAATATTTGTGTAGTAATAGTGTGTAGTGCCTTAATTAAAGCAGATTGAATTTTGTATGAAAATCGAACCACCTTAAATACATAGAAAACACCCATGACTCGGGAACAAATCTGTGCTCATCACACAAATATATGCCCTTACCGGGATTCGAACCTAGGACCATCGGCTTCACAGGCAGGGTCACTACCCACTAGGCTAGACCGGTCGTTAAACATAGGAAAAAAAAACGATGGGCCTTTTTTGATGCAGGTACCTTACTAAAAACATAGAGTAACTTATACTTAACTTATACAAAAAAATGTACGGATATTACCCATTTTTATACCCTACAAATTTTTTGCAGGGTACATTAGGTTTTAACTCACTTGAGGTGAGGCGAAATTACAGACTATGTACTTTAGCCAGTAGAATTTTACGTGGGGATTCTGACTGCCCCGAACTAGTAGCTCAGTTGCTGCGTCTATATACTCTATATGTTCCCTCACCGACTAGAGTTCTGTTTCGACCGCGTTGTCGCCATTTGTTAGCGCTGCCACCAGTACGAACTGTGTCCCGCCGTAAATCACCGCTTGTTCAAGCCTTGCACCTGCTAAACTCGCTCCTCGAATCAGCACCAAACTGTGATGTGTTTGCGAGTGGATGGTTGGACGTGTGTTATGAATGCTTGAGGTTCTGCGAGACGAGGAATGAACGGCCTTCTTCTGTTATATGTTAATTTAGATTTGTGTACTATGTGTATGAAATGTCTATTGGTTTCACAGTGCTTTGGATCACTGTTATGCTGTGAAATGTAATGAATAAAAAATAATAATAATAATAATAATACCTTGCACAAACAGATTACACACATCGACATAACCAGATAGCAAACATCATACACCAATACCTAGCTGTTAAGCACAAACTTATACCTGAAAACAATACACCCTACTACAAATATAACCCTAGCCCTATATTGGAGAATAATAGCCACAAAATGTATTTTGACCGTGCCATACTTACTGATAGAACTATACACTACAACCGTCCAGACATTTCCTTGACAGATAAAATGAACAAAATAACTTACCTTATTGATATTGCCGTCCCCAACACTCACAATCTACAGAAAACAATAACCGAAAAAATACATAAATATACCGACCTTAAAGACGAAATCACTAGGATCTGGAACCAAGAGAAAGTCTACATTGTCCCCATAGTCTTGTCAACGACCGGCGTCATCCCCAAACATCTCCACCATAGTCTGAAGCTCATTGATCTGAAACAAAACACCTACATGCAGCTGCAGAAAGCTGCGATACTAAAAATACATGCAGAATCGTTAGAAAGTTTTTGCAACAAGATGAAGCTAGAACCGAATAAGCTGAATAACCTATTTTTAACATGTATATCTTTGACTTTATGTCATCTACTTGGCTTAGGCCCGTAGCTAGCATTAACTACCAGCTTATGCTGAGATATAAAAACCCCTGAAAATAATAATAATAAAAAGTACGGAACCCTCGGTGGGCGAGTCCGTCTCGCACTTATCCGGTTTTTTTTTTAAATTATAATGGAGGATAACCAGGTCATATTTGATTGTATGTGTAATGGTACTGTTCCAGAGTGCGCGTGTCCCGCGCGGCGCTGCACAAGCTGGGGCCGGACTGCAACTATTTCTCCAGCAACGTGTACAGCCCACACCCACACCCACACCCACACCCACACCCACAGGTCACCAGCGCTTATTATGAAGGTAATCCTCTCATCATACTTAATTTAAACCATAGAGTAACTTATACTAGAGCGGTACTGTCATAGTAAATTTTGTAACCCCAGTAAATTCACTGCCATCTGTCGACACACTTTAAAACTAAAAATTAAGATTTATAAAAATACGATAGAATGTATTTAAATATAGAATAATGATTTTTTTTATTTGCATTAATTATTTTGATGATTTTGACCCATGTTCTTTCACTGGTATGCGTTTAAATTGTTAAATAACAAACGAAACCGTCAACGCCATCTATACGACTGTAGGCCAAAACTAGTAGCGCCCTCTGAACGAGAATCAAATTTTCTTGATTTTCGAGGCACGTTTTTTCCTTAGACTGTATCCATCTATTACGGAGTTATATCTATCTTTGATTTAAACCAATATACAGGATGGCTAAAAAATAAGTGCATTCCCGTTGCCAGGGAGGTTTTGGGATTATACTTAGCAACTTTTACTATGGGATGGGACCAACTCTGAAATCGCTAAAAAATTGTCTGTTTCATACATTTTTGCTCATCCATTTTCTATAGGAGGATAAATGTTTTTTCGTGCGATTTCGTGGTTGGTCCCATAGTAAAAATTGCTTAGTATAATCCGAAAACCTCCCTGGCGACGGGAATGCACTTATTTTTTAGCCACCCTGTATGTATATTTTTATATGTACCGCGTCGGTGGCAAACAAGCATACGGCCTGCCTGCTGGTAAGCGGTGCCGTAGCCTATGGATGCCTGCAACACGGAGATATTACATGCACGTTGCCGAACCTTTAAAAACCTGTACACTCCTTTTTAGGGTTCTGTACTTAAATGGTAAAAACGGGACCCTATTACTAAGACTCCGCTAATATGGAATTTGCGCCGTACAAATGCGTCTATTCTCGACGAACTTAACATTACAACGAGGCTTACCACTGTCATCTGAGCAGGACAGGGCCAGATAGCCTGGAGAGGCTCATAATTACTGGCCGCATGGCAAGGAAGCGTAGGGATGGACGTATGGCCACACGTTGGGCGGACAGAATAACATCAGTGACAATCGCCACACTGCAGGCTAGCATGCACTGGGCCCAAGACAGAGCGGCCTGGAGAGCACTGGTGAAGAGTGTCCACACTCGTCACGTCCCTCAGCCACGAGGTTACGACAAAGAAGAAGACTATGGAATTTATATGAAACACTAGCATGTGACGTCACGATCAAATTACCTACTCTTTATAGTTTTATACGAGTTTTAAAATTGTGTCTATACCCTATTTGCAAGCGTAGGTCAAAATACTGAATAGGCTGAGTGAATAGGCTGTTACTGAACCGGTGAGCTCCATCTTAGGCCCTGTCTTCACTTTCCATCAGGTGTGACTGGGCCAATCGCCGATCAGTTTATAATAAAAAAAAATACTAAGGGCCACTTGCACCATTCACTAACCCGGTGTTAACCGGTTAAACCTGAAGCTACCATGGTTACTAGTACTATTTGACACTGGGTTAACAGTTTAACCTCTTAACCCCGGGTTAGTGGAATGGTAATACATATTTCTACGCCGATAGAGGCAGAATATGACGCACTTATTGTAATTTGACCATCTTCAAAGATCGATATAACTCCGTAATAGATGGATACAGTCTAAGGAAAAAACGTGCCACGAAAATCAAGAAAATTTGATTCTCGTTCAGAGGGCGCTACTAGTTTTGGCCTACAGTCGTATAGATGGCGTTGACGGTTTAGTTTGTTATTTAACAATTTAAACGCATATCAGTGAAAGAACATGGGTCAAAATCATACAAATAATTAATACAAATAAAAAAATCATTTATCCATATTTAAATACATTTCATCGTATTTTTATAAATCTTCATTTTTAGTTTTAAAGTTTGTCGACAGATGGCAGTGAATTTACTGGGGTTACAAAATTTACTATGACAGTACCGCTCTAGTATAAGTTACTCTATGCCATCTTTGTGCCATATGGCATATTCTATGAAATAAACATTTGTATTTATATTTGTATGGTACAAGCATGTACAAGTGGCGTTAAGATGATTATTTTTCAGGTGTAGACGGGTCCCAGAATGGAGTAAGAGCGACACTAGCGGGTGACTCTACATTGCGGGAGTACCTGCAGGGCTCCATGAGCTCTGGTTCAGGCTCCGGCTTGCCCCTAATGGTCCAACGGACCCTCAGCAAGCAGGTGTCACTTCTGGAGTGTGTTGGGATGGTAAGGAAACCGTGCTCGTATTTTTTTTTTTTATATATTTATTTCACAACATATGATTACAGTACAAATTACATTAATGTCAATTTATAAGAATCTACATTGTGATCGTCAGAAATAAATTTAAATAATAGCAAAATAATCCAATATTAATTCAATTAATTATACATTATATGAAAAATTTCCCCTGAGAAGGACGTTTCGTATTTGTGACGTTTACAAGTAAAAGGTCTTTATACGAATAACCTGTCAGAGCGTCCTTATGGCGAGCGACGAAGTGGTACCTTTTGATTGATAATGACACATTTTATTATTATTTATAGTCATCTATGAGATGTGTGATGATTAATTTACCAAATCTTCACACCGAACTTGTTAGGGGTTCCGTACCCCAAGGGTAAAAACCTGCCTAAATATCGGCCTGTCAGTTAGAACAAAAATTTGACAGTTCCGAATAACTGACAGGGCGATGTCGTCCGGCGGACTGATAATCAGTAGGCCCCTTTAGCATAATGACTAATTTAATTTTTCCCAGGGCCGCTATGGCAAAGTGTGGCGCGGTCTGTGGTACGCCGACAGCGTGGCTGTCAAAATATTCTTCTCAAGAGACGAGGCTTCGTGGCAGAGGGAGACGGAGATATACAGCACTGTGCTGCTCCGACACACTAATATCCTGGCGTATATAGGGAGCGATATGACCAGCAGAAACAGTTGTACACAGGTATGTGGCCGTCAAGATATTCTTATAAGAACGTGGCAGAGGGAGACAGATATACAGCACTCTTCCTTCTTCTTCCTCGCGTTATACCGGCATTTTTGACGTAGGCACTAGTTTTTACGCAAGCGACTGCCATCTGACCTTCCAACCCAGAGGGGGAACTAAGCCTTGTTGGGATTAGTCCGGTTTCCTCACGATGTTTTCCTTCACCGAAAAGCGACTGGTAAATATTAAATGATGTTTCGTACATAAGTTCCGAAAAAATCATTGGTACGAGCCGGGATTTGAACCCGCGACCTCCGAATTGAAAGTCGCACGCTCTTACCGCTAGGCCACCAGCGCTTCACAGAGATATACAGCACTGTGCCGAATAAATGTTGAAGGTTGGAAAATACTTTGGTCCGGTTCGGTTGATTACTCACTGACTTATATATTTTCAGTTATGGCTGATAACACACTACCACCCTCTGGGATCACTTTACGAGCATCTACAGAGAAAAACGTTAACAAGGCATCAAATGATGCTGATATGTCTGTCCACTGTCAACGGGTTGCTGCATTTACACACAGACATACATGGGACACAGGTTTGTTTCTGTTTTAATTGTAATGTTAACAAAAATTATATATAATTATAACAAAGCAAAGTAATTATCATTATTTTTGCTCTAAATACAGGAAGATTTTTTTATTTTATTAAGTTATATATATAACTGCGCTCCAGAACTGGAGTTGTAGATGTAGGCGTCAAGACCGCTAAGGTTAAGTGGGACTGGGCGGGACATGTCTGTCGCATGCACCCGGAAACTTGGGCCAAAATGGTTGCTGAGTGGGCCCACGGAACACCATAGACGGTGCAGGCCGGTGTTCAGGCAGACCGAAAAGGAGATGGCCCGACTTGGACGCATTCTACCCCAAATGGTGGGAAAATACCGATGACAGGGTCGAGTGGAGAAAACGAGGGGAGGCCTTTGCCCAGCAGTGGGACACCAAAGTAGGCTAATAAAATAAAATAAAGTTATGTATTTGTATATGTATTGAAACGTTATGTTGTATTTAAAGAAATTATCTTACTTAGGTATTTCAAAGGTTTTTCTTTCAAGAGAACGTAGTGTTTCTTGCAGTGATTACAATAAAGAAAAAAACTGATTTCATTGAAATTCGTCTCTTTTGAATTTTAAATCTGGCATTCGAACTCATGAAATCTCAATAACTTGAAAACTTATCTCTTGCAACATTATTTATCCCCCTAAGGCCCAGCCATACTAATGAAAAATCCAAAATTTGCCACTGAAATTTGAACCTATTGAGCAGGGAATTGAGTTGATTATGATTAGTTTGAAAAATTAACGAAACAAAAGACATGCAACTATTCCTATTGGGTTTAAATTTCATCAAACTGAAGAAGTACTATAGGTATTAGGACCTTGGGCCTTAGGAGGTTATTGTAGTTTTTGTGTACCAATTATTCTAAAACTGGTCTAACTCTACTTAACTTTCCTTTTTATTCCTCAGGGCAAACCCGCCATAGCGCACCGCGACATCAAATCCAAGAACATTCTCGTGAAAGTGAACGGCGAGTGTTGCATCGCGGACTTCGGCCTCGCCGTCAGCGCCGCGCACGTGGCTCGGCAGGAGCCCAGCGCGAGGCAGGGCACCGTGCGGTACATGACTCCCGAGGCATTAGACCAGAGGTGAGAATACAACAACATCCAAGTGAGAGTGTACGGCGAGTGTTGCATCGCGGACTTCGGCCTCGCCGTCAGCGCCGCGCACGTGGCTCGGCAGGAGCCCAGCGCGAGGCAGGGCACCGTGCGGTACATGACTCCCGAGGCATTAGACCAGAGGTGAGAATACAACAACATCCAAGTGAGAGTGTACGGCGAGTGTTGCATCGCGGACTTCGGCCTCGCCGTCAGCGCCGCGCACGTGGCTCGGCAGGAGCCCAGCGCGAGGCAGGGCACCGTGCGGTACATGACTCCCGAGGCATTAGACCAGAGGTGAGAATACATCAACATCCAAGTGAGAGTGTACGGCGAGTGTTGCATCGCGGACTTCGGCCTCGCCGTCAGCGCCGCGCACGTGGCTCGGCAGGAGCCCAGCGCGAGGCAGGGCACCGTGCGGTACATGACTCCCGAGGCATTAGACCAGAGGTGAGAATACAACAACATCCAAGTGAGAGTGTACGGCGAGTGTTGCATCGCGAACTTCGGCCTCGCCGTCAGCGCCGCGCACGTGGCTCGGCAGGAGCCCAGCGCGAGGCAGGGCACCGTGCGGTACATGACTCCCGAGGCATTAGACCAGAGGTGAGAATACAACAACATCCAAGTGAGAGTGTACGGCGAGTGTTGCATCGCGGACTTCGGCCTCGCCGTCAGCGCCGCGCACGTGGCTCGGCAGGAGCCCAGCGCGAGGCAGGGCACCGTGCGGTACATGACTCCCGAGGCATTAGACCAGAGGTGAGAATACAACAACATCCAAGTGAGAGTGTACGGCGAGTGTTGCATCGCGGACTTCGGCCTCGCCGTCAGCGCCGCGCACGTGGCTCGGCAGGAGCCCAGCGCGAGGCAGGGCACCGTGCGGTACATGACTCCCGAGGCATTAGACCAGAGGTGAGAATACAACAACATCCAAGTGAGAGTGTACGGCGAGTGTTGCATCGCGGACTTCGGCCTCGCCGTCAGCGCCGCGCACGTGGCTCGGCAGGAGCCCAGCGCGAGGCAGGGCACCGTGCGGTACATGACTCCCGAGGCATTAGACCAGAGGTGAGAATACAACAACATCCAAGTGAGAGTGTACGGCGAGTGTTGCGTCGCGGACTTCGGCCTCGCCGTCAGCGCCGCGCACGTGGCTCGGCAGGAGCCCAGCGCGAGGCAGGGCACCGTGCGGTACATGACTCCCGAGGCATTAGACCAGAGGTGAGAATACAACAACATCCAAGTGAGAGTGTACGGCGAGTGTTGCATCGCGGACTTCGGCCTCGCCGTCAGCGCCGCGCACGTGGCTCGGCAGGAGCCCAGCGCGAGGCAGGGCACCGTGCGGTACATGACTCCCGAGGCATTAGACCAGAGGTGAGAATACAACAACATCCAAGTGAGAGTGTACGGCGAGTGTTGCATCGCGGACTTCGGCCTCGCCGTCAGCGCCGCGCACGTGGCTCGGCAGGAGCCCAGCGCGAGGCAGGGCACCGTGCGGTACATGACTCCCGAGGCATTAGACCAGAGGTGAGAATACAACAACATCCAAGTGAGAGTGTACGGCGAGTGTTGCATCGCGGACTTCGGCCTCGCCGTCAGCGCCGCGCACGTGGCTCGGCAGGAGCCCAGCGCGAGGCAGGGCACCGTGCGGTACATGACTCCCGAGGCATTAGACCAGAGGTGAGAATACAACAACATCCAAGTGAGAGTGTACGGCGAGTGTTGCATCGCGGACTTCGGCCTCGCCGTCAGCGCCGCGCACGTGGCTCGGCAGGAGCCCAGCGCGAGGCAGGGCACCGTGCGGTACATGACTCCCGAGGCATTAGACCAGAGGTGAGAATACAACAACATCCAAGTGAGAGTGTACGGCGAGTGTTGCATCGCGGACTTCGGCCTCGCCGTCAGCGCCGCGCACGTGGCTCGGCAGGAGCCCAGCGCGAGGCAGGGCACCGTGCGGTACATGACTCCCGAGGCATTAGACCAGAGGTGAGAATACAACAACATCCAAGTGAGAGTGTACGGCGAGTGTTGCATCGCGGACTTCGGCCTCGCCGTCAGCGCCGCGCACGTGGCTCGGCAGGAGCCCAGCGCGAGGCAGGGCACCGTGCGGTACATGACTCCCGAGGCATTAGACCAGAGGTGAGAATACAACAACATCCAAGTGAGAGTGTACGGCGAGTGTTGCATCGCGGACTTCGGCCTCGCCGTCAGCGCCGCGCACGTGGCTCGGCAGGAGCCCAGCGCGAGGCAGGGCACCGTGCGGTACATGACTCCCGAGGCATTAGACCAGAGGTGAGAATACAACAACATCCAAGTGAGAGTGTACGGCGAGTGTTGCATCGCGCACTTCGGCCTCGCCGTCAGCGCCGCGCACGTGGCTCGGCAGGAGCCCAGCGCGAGGCAGGGCACCGTGCGGTACATGACTCCCGAGGCATTAGACCAGAGGTGAGAATACAACAACATCCAAGTGAGAGTGTACGGCGAGTGTTGCATCGCGGACTTCGGCCTCGCCGTCAGCGCCGCGCACGTGGCTCGGCAGGAGCCCAGCGCGAGGCAGGGCACCGTGCGGTACATGACTCCCGAGGCATTAGACCAGAGGTGAGAATACAACAACATCCAAGTGAGAGTGTACGGCGAGTGTTGCATCGCGGACTTCGGCCTCGCCGTCAGCGCCGCGCACGTGGCTCGGCAGGAGCCCAGCGCGAGGCAGGGCACCGTGCGGTACATGACTCCCGAGGCATTAGACCAGAGGTGAGAATACAACAACATCCAAGTGAGAGTGTACGGCGAGTGTTGCATCGCGGACTTCGGCCTCGCCGTCAGCGCCGCGCACGTGGCTCGGCAGGAGCCCAGCGCGAGGCAGGGCACCGTGCGGTACATGACTCCCGAGGCATTAGACCAGAGGTGAGAATACAACAACATCCAAGTGAGAGTGTACGGCGAGTGTTGCATCGCGGACTTCGGCCTCGCCGTCAGCGCCGCGCACGTGGCTCGGCAGGAGCCCAGCGCGAGGCAGGGCACCGTGCGGTACATGACTCCCGAGGCATTAGACCAGAGGTGAGAATACAACAACATCCAAGTGAGAGTGTACGGCGAGTGTTGCATCGCGGACTTCGGCCTCGCCGTCAGCGCCGCGCACGTGGCTCGGCAGGAGCCCAGCGCGAGGCAGGGCACCGTGCGGTACATGACTCCCGAGGCATTAGACCAGAGGTGAGAATACAACAACATCCAAGTGAGAGTGTACGGCGAGTGTTGCATCGCGGACTTCGGCCTCGCCGTCAGCGCCGCGCACGTGGCTCGGCAGGAGCCCAGCGCGAGGCAGGGCACCGTGCGGTACATGACTCCCGAGGCATTAGACCAGAGGTGAGAATACAACAACATCCAAGTGAGAGTGTACGGCGAGTGTTGCATCGCGGACTTCGGCCTCGCCGTCAGCGCCGCGCACGTGGCTCGGCAGGAGCCCAGCGCGAGGCAGGGCACCGTGCGGTACATGACTCCCGAGGCATTAGACCAGAGGTGAGAATACAACAACATCCAAGTGAGAGTGTACGGCGAGTGTTGCATCGCGGACTTCGGCCTCGCCGTCAGCGCCGCGCACGTGGCTCGGCAGGAGCCCAGCGCGAGGCAGGGCACCGTGCGGTACATGAATCCCGAGGCATTAGACCAGAGGTGAGAATACAACAACATCCAAGTGAGAGTGTACGGCGAGTGTTGCATCGCGGACTTCGGCCTCGCCGTCAGTGCCGCGCACGTGGCTCGGCAGGAGCCCAGCGCGAGGCAGGGCACCGTGCGGTACATGACTCCCGAGGCATTAGACCAGAGGTGAGAATACAACAACATCCAAGTGAGAGTGTACGGCGAGTGTTGCATCGCGGACTTCGGCCTCGCCGTCAGCGCCGCGCACGTGGCTCGGCAGGAGCCCAGCGCGAGGCAGGGCACCGTGCGGTACATGACTCCCGAGGCATTAGACCAGAGGTGAGAATACAACAACATCCAAGTGAGAGTGTACGGCGAGTGTTGCATCGCGGACTTCGGCCTCGCCGTCAGCGCCGCGCACGTGGCTCGGCAGGAGCCCAGCGCGAGGCAGGGCACCGTGCGGTACATGACTCCCGAGGCATTAGACCAGAGGTGAGAATACAACAACATCCAAGTGAGAGTGTACGGCGAGTGTTGCATCGCGGACTTCGGCCTCGCCGTCAGCGCCGCGCACGTGGCTCGGCAGGAGCCCAGCGCGAGGCAGGGCACCGTGCGGTACATGACTCCCGAGGCATTAGACCAGAGGTGAGAATACAACAACATCCAAGTGAGAGTGTACGGCGAGTGTTGCATCGCGGACTTCGGCCTCGCCGTCAGCGCCGCGCACGTGGCTCGGCAGGAGCCCAGCGCGAGGCAGGGCACCGTGCGGTACATGACTCCCGAGGCATTAGACCAGAGGTGAGAATACAACAACATCCAAGTGAGAGTGTACGGCGAGTGTTGCATCGCGGACTTCGGCCTCGCCGTCAGCGCCGCGCACGTGGCTCGGCAGGAGCCCAACGCGAGGCAGGGCACCGTGCGGTACATGACTCCCGAGGCATTAGACCAGAGGTGAGAATACAACAACATCCAAGTGAGAGTGTACGGCGAGTGTTGCATCGCGGACTTCGGCCTCGCCGTCAGTGCCGCGCACGTGGCTCGGCAGGAGCCCAGCGCGAGGCAGGGCACCGTGCGGTACATGACTCCCGAGGCATTAGACCAGAGGTGAGAATACAACAACATCCAAGTGAGAGTGTACGGCGAGTGTTGCATCGCGGACTTCGGCCTCGCCGTCAGCGCCGCGCACGTGGCTCGGCAGGAGCCCAGCGCGAGGCAGGGCACCGTGCGGTACATGACTCCCGAGGCATTAGACCAGAGGTGAGAATACAACAACATCCAAGTGAGAGTGTACGGCGAGTGTTGCATCGCGGACTTCGGCCTCGCCGTCAGCGCCGCGCACGTGGCTCGGCAGGAGCCCAGCGCGAGGCAGGGCACCGTGCGGTACATGACTCCCGAGGCATTAGACCAGAGGTGAGAATACAACAACATCCAAGTGAGAGTGTACGGCGAGTGTTGCATCGCGGACTTCGGCCTCGCCGTCAGCGCCGCGCACGTGGCTCGGCAGGAGCCCAGCGCGAGGCAGGGCACCGTGCGGTACATGACTCCCGAGGCATTAGACCAGAGGTGAGAATACAACAACATCCAAGTGAGAGTGTACGGCGAGTGTTGCATCGCGGACTTCGGCCTCGCCGTCAGCGCCGCGCACGTGGCTCGGCAGGAGCCCAGCGCGAGGCAGGGCACCGTGCGGTACATGACTCCCGAGGCATTAGACCAGAGGTGAGAATACAACAACATCCAAGTGAGAGTGTACGGCGAGTGTTGCATCGCGGACTTCGGCCTCGCCGTCAGCGCCGCGCACGTGGCTCGGCAGGAGCCCAGCGCGAGGCAGGGCACCGTGCGGTACATGACTCCCGAGGCATTAGACCAGAGGTGAGAATACAACAACATCCAAGTGAGAGTGTACGGCGAGTGTTGCATCGCGGACTTCGGCCTCGCCGTCAGCGCCGCGCACGTGGCTCGGCAGGAGCCCAGCGCGAGGCAGGGCACCGTGCGGTACATGACTCCCGAGGCATTAGACCAGAGGTGAGAATACAACAACATCCAAGTGAGAGTGTACGGCGAGTGTTGCATCGCGGACTTCGGCCTCGCCGTCAGCTGTTGAAGGGCTGGCGTCCAGGCCGTAAATTAATAATTGCAAAGTATCTTTATCGATGTTACTTGTACATTATTTTCTCTGTAACCGTATCTTTTGTTTCAGCATGAACCTCCAATGCTTCGAATCCTACCGCAAATGCGATATATACGCGCTCGCCCTTGTTCTATGGGAAGTCTGTCGCAGAGTCAGTCCGGCGAGAGAGGCCAGAGTACCGTTCTATGAGCATGCACCGAGCGATCCATCGGTTGAGCTCATGAGGAAGATCGTCTGTGTAGACGGGGCAAGGCCGGAGCTTCCTGAAACTTTTACACACCCGGTAAGTACGATCAATGTACTTGAAAAGCTTTTAAAGAGGCGGCAACGCGCTTGTGACACTATTGGACCGGCAAACATCTATAGGCTACTTTATCTTCTTACCAAAACTTGTTTTTGTGCTTGTTTATCACTAATATAAAACTAGCTAGTGAAATCCTAAGTACCAGGAGTGTATAAGTAAGTAGGATTAGTCCCTAAGAAAGCTGTGAGGCCAGAGTACTATTCTATGAGCATGCACAGAGTGATCCATTGGTATAGCTCATGAGGATGATTGTCTGTGTAGACGGGGCAAGGCCAGATCTTCCTGACACCTTTACACACCCGGTAAATAATAAATGTTATAGGGACATTATTACACAAATTGACTAAGTCCCACGGTAAGCTCAATAAGGCTTGTGATGTGGGTACTCAGACAACGATATATATAATACAAATAGTTAAATACATAGAAAAAATCCATGACTCAGGAACATATATCTGTGCTCATCGCACAAATAAATGCCCTTACCGGGATTCGAACCCAGGACCATCGGCTTCATAGGCAGGGTCACTACCCACTAGGCCAGACCGGTCGTAGATAAAACAGCAATGCGCTTAGAATGATAAAAATCCACAGATTATAAATGATTCCAACTTCCAACCAGTAGCGGATTTCTGCAAAATCGATCCACGCGTTTCGTCTCTAGTTTGCCACGAAGAATCAAATATATAGGGTGATAAGCACGCACTTACCCTCCTTTAATCGCGCTGTCGGATTAAAACAAACAACTTAATTATATTATTGTCCTCAGACGATGGCGGGCATGGCACGCCTTATGCGCGAATGTTGGCACGCCAACGCCTCCGTGCGTCTCCCGGCGCTGCGTATCAAGAAGACCCTCCTTAAACTAGCTGCCAACGACAACTCCATACACCTGGACGAGGACAGCGAGGTGTTCGTGTGAAGCGAGGCAGGTAGACCTCATGATAATAATAGTAAAGTTACATTAAGAGTCGAGAATCGAGGTAAACTATAAAATCATATAGATAGCGTCAGTTAGAAAGGTCATGCTAAGAAATAAAAGGGAAATAATAATGAGCTGTATAATATATTGAGCTTAATCGTCGTTGAATTTGAATATGACGATATTTAGAGGTCTTAATCGACGAAATAAACTTGCAACGCCATCTAGTGAGATCTCTGAGAACTATAATGTGCCGGTGCGTCTACCAGCGTCACGTATCAAGCAAGACCCTCCTTAAACTAGCTGCCAACGACAACTCCATACACCTGTAGGCCGAGCACATGATTGGCGCGACAGTATCTCGCCGCGAGATAAACTACCCGTCTTTTACTAATTGTATGAATTAAAGAGGGACGGGTAGTCTATGTCGCGGCGAGATATTCTCGCGCCAATCATGTGCTAGCCCGGCTGGCGGTCTAGCATAAGTTGCGTTCTCGCGCGCGAGTCCATACTTGAAGTCGCGCTAGATGTATGGAGTCGCGCGCGAGAACGCAACTTATGCTAGACCGCCTGGACGAGGACAGCGAAGTCTTCGTGTGAAGCGAGGCAGGTAGGCCTTATGATAATAATAGTAAAGTTACATAGAGACGAGAATCGAGGCAAATTGTACACACGTGTATAGTGCTAATTTAACACGAATTTAATTTAATAGCGTCAGTTAGAAAGGTCTTATGTTAAGAAATAAAAAGGCCATATAATGAGCTGTATGTTATGGTCAGCTTTATCATCGTTGAATTTAAAGATATGCGAGATTTTAAAGGTCTTAAGCGACGAAATAAACTTGCAACGCCATCTAGTGAGATCTCCGGGAACCGGAATGTCTCCGTGCGATTGCCAGCACTGCGTATCAAGAAAAGTCTCAAGCTAGCTGCGAGACGCGAAAAATCGAAGCTTCATTATCTGCCTCCCTAACTCCCTATTCTTGCATATTCGAACGATAGAGAGGCAGATAACGAAATTTCGATTTTCGTGTTTCGCTGTAGGCCCTCTGGACGAGGACAGCGAGGTCTTCGTGTGAAGCGAGGCAGGTATACCTTATGATAATAGCTATAGTTCGATTTAGAGGCAACGCAGACACATTAGAATCGGGGACCAATAAAAATAGGTCCGGCCCCGGCCCGGTCTAGCGTGAGTCATCCTTAAAGCACATTCATCTTGCGGCCCGGGACTACAAGCCAAAACCGTCTTTATGGCCCTCATAATAAAAAGGTTTAATAAGACTCGGTTTTTTTACACTAATGTTTTAGCGCTTTAACTACAACATAAGCTATTTTTTATTATTTTTGTAAATTCGTAAGTACGTTAAAAATACATAAAATTATACATAAACTTGTTAAAATTTAACACATTATAGTTTTTTTTAAATAAGTGCCTAATAGTGCCTGATAGCAAAACTGACACTTGAAACTGTTATAATTTCGTTTGCTATACAATGTATTTTTTATATGAAAAAAAGCTTTACTTAATAATTGTTACTTGGGGGTTTTCAGAAAAAGGTACCGTTTACTTTTTTTCGAAAAACCATCAACTTTTGAGTTATTTAGACTCAGAATCACGAGTACTATTGAATGAGACACAGAAAAAAAAGTGTCCCCAGTTTTTCATACTAATTTTGTGTGTCAGTTTTGTAACGGTCCGTACATGGTACCTTTACAAAACTGTCATTTTATTGGGATATATATTTTTTTCTTTTCAAATCCTCGTGATTCTGAGTAAAAATAACCCAAAAGTTGATGGATTTTCAAATAAAAAGTATGGTACACTTTTAAGTGTAATTGCCTATTTACTAAAAATGCTTCCTATGTATGTATATACAATTTACTCTTAATTTTAGTTCTTAATCTATAGTTGCTATGCAATATATAGTTTGGCCAGGGATTCTCATTTCAAACAGACAGAGAGAATCATACTGTCTTTAGTTACGCTAATACTATTACTACCTAAAAGAAAGAGATGAGTATAGTTTGTTATTGTTCTTATTTACTGACAAATTGGGTTTGCCACACTATATATGAGCGGC
Organism: Cydia strobilella; assembly: GCF_947568885.1. Lineage (NCBI taxonomy): Eukaryota > Metazoa > Arthropoda > Insecta > Lepidoptera > Tortricidae > Cydia > Cydia strobilella. The sequence continues at coordinate 9,956,142 of NC_086061.1, forward strand.
CAAGACATTGAACTCTAAGACCTAGATAATAGAGGTATTTTCATATATTTATGAATACCCTGTCCGTACAGATATATCTGATAGCAACTGTACATTTAGCTGCTTTCGACGCCATATATCTAATCATATATTTAATAAGGGGGTCCCTTTGTTTGACATAATTATTGAAAGTCATAATGTAATGATTGTCATATTATCATTAGTTCTGAAACCGTTAACTTTTCAGGATTTTCCTCAGGTTATCCTATAGATAGGTTAGGTTAGGTTTGTTTTATGGCAATCCTGAAAATTTGCGCGTTTCTGAGAAAAAAACAAATTATGACTAACGAAAATGTGGACAAACAATACATTATGACTTAAAACTATATGGGAAACAATAGAAACCCATATAATAAGTTTTATTTTTTAAGTTTTAGTTACTCAATTATTCACTCAATTTCTCCATATTATATGCGGATGTGTATCACACGCCAACATCTTTGTTTTAACCTAATCATTTCTAATGCCGAGTATCATGATATATTGTGAATACGCATCTACGAAGCATTGTTTTGCTACATACCGGGAAAACTATACTAAAGTCTACAACGTAGCGCTGCCAGCGTAGCTTAGCAGTGAAGTTAATATATATTACCGAATCTGGAATGGTAATTTAGTAGTTTAAGAAATATATGAATTAAGTACAGAATATAAAAATAATAGTGTTCAATAGAATTGGTCAAAAATGTAAATAAATGTAATACTCGCAATACAAATACGTAATTAATCAAAATCTATCGTAAAATAAGCTTAAAATAGTTTTTTTAACGATACAAGTGCGGAAAAGAGGAAATTCGAAACGAGTGGTGATAAATTAAAACACAACCGCAGGGAGTGTTTTTAATCGACACGAGTTGCGAATTACCTATTCGCACGTGTATCGTACAACGTTTTACAGTACATATGGCCCTTTAAACTTTCGACATATGCACGAAAAGTGCTCTTTACGCACTAGTGCGAGAAAGTAGCACCATATGTACTGTAAAAATCTTTTTAATACAGTTGCTCAAAAAGTGGTACTTTTTGTGGCTGCGTAGCGTGCGAGAAGCTCAATTTCTCGAACTAGTGCTTTTTACTTTTTAGTTCCAAACTATACTTTCGAAACGCAGTTAAAATTGAATTTAGCGCGGAGCAGGTACCAGGGCCTCATGAGTTACTCCTCGGTGTCGTTGAGCAACCCGCGCCGGGCCCGCGGCGGCCGCGGCCGGGGCGCGCACGAGTATGAAGGTATCGCGGGCTGCGGCAGCTCAAGTATCGCGGGCTGTATAGGTACTTTTGGTTTTGGTTTGGTTTGGTGGTATGATTCTACTAATGATATATTAATTTATTATTTTTTCGCAATTGTATTAAAAAACGTCGTTTACAACACGTGTGAAATGTCTTTTTACCACTCGTACCGAGTCTTGCCACTCGCTTTCAGCTCGTGGCAAGATACCTCGGTACTAGTGGTAAAAAGACATTCTTTTCACACTAGTTGTAAAATGTACTATTTTAGTACAATGACAATCATAGATCAAGAATATTGTAAGACCTATAAAACTGTATTATATCGTAGCGGCAATTTTGACAGCTAAAAAGATGGCGTTGTACTTGGCTTTAAAATTTGCGACTAATATTTTACACTTCTTAGTATTTTCTTTATATTTTTGACCACTTCTGTTAATCTCTCTAACTTAGTATAAGTATAATATGTGTCTTTATACTGCCTTACTGGCAACATGTCAAGATATTTGACAGAATATGTCGGTCATGACGCTCATGACTGTCATGTCAATTACTGGCAAAATGTCAACATTATGGATGGTATAGAAAGGATGCCAATCTCTTATGGCAGAATTGTTGCAAAAGTGACCACTTTCAGCTTTAAATAGTAGTTCCTAATCTCTCCGGTGGCGCTAGTTAGGCTCTGGGATATGAGTATAACATGAACCATATAAGGCAACAAATAACTCGACCAAATTAAGTAGGTTGTTTTTGGTAGTATTTCGGTGTATGGTGGCGCCGCCTAATTACTGTTTTTGATGGACACTTTTCATACAAAGAGATTTGGCTCCTTTATATAGTCTCCATGGTCAACATTTTTATAAGATGTCACCCATGACTGACATATTTACTGTATGTGAACTGACATGTCACATGTCAGTCATAATTGACATGTCAATGCCGAGTATACTTAATAAAAAAAAGTGCCGAATAGTATTTGTAATTATTTTATAAGATGTATAAATGTAATAAATATAGAATATACATATAGTTTTAGGTTTTAGAAGTTAGTACTAACAAAATCTTAGTTTAACAATTTGCGTATACAATTTTGCACGTCATCTATTCACTCATTTGACTGACAAAAAGTAAAATAGTTATTAAGTGGAAAGTATATTACTTTACAGTACATATGGTGCTACTTTCTCGCACTAGTGCGTAAAAGAGCACTTTTCGTGCATATGTCGAAAGTTTAAAGGGCAATATGTACTGTAAAACGTTGTACGATACAAGTGCGGAAAAGAGGAAATTCGAAACGAGTGGCGATAAATTAAAACACGACCGCAGGAAGTGTTTTAAATCGACACGAGTTGAGAATTAAATAACTATACTAACCATAGGCGCTCCATTTGGTTATATCCTCCAAGCATAACGGTCTTAATGTAGGTACAAAATAAAATTGTTCTGCATATTACACCTTTTCTTTCGTGCGAATATTAAATGAAGAACTTATAATTAAAAGACTAAATTAACTAATTTATTACAGTCTTTATGGGCAAATAACTCTTTTATTGAGTAAAATACTCTATGAGTAAGCCATTGACAGGCTGATAAATATCTTAAAAAGTTGCTAAAATTAGAATAAAGTTGATATGCGTCAATGTTGGGTATGATGGTTTCAAAAGTTGCTAAATTTGGCAATTAATTTTATATCGGTAACACAACTTTAGCAGCTTTCGTAAGTATAGTTATGTATTTCGTTGCCATACTGTAATGTTCTAGTTATTAATGTGCATTTTATTTCACGGTGACGTTTTATAGGTTTAATAATATTAGGTACGATTGTATATGTTAAATAATTGTGGTATTTTCTATAAAAAGGGACCTTATTGTCGATGGCGCTTACGCCATTATAAACGATGCTCCGATATAAATACAATGCCGCGCGACGCTGTGTGGCGTAAGCGCCATCGACAATAAGGTCCGTTTTCATAGAAAATGCCTCAATTATAACAAGTATGATACTTTGTGACATAAGCTTTTTGACGTCGTCTTTTATAAGCAGTTAAATTAAATATCGTCTACAATACTAGAACACATTATGTACGATTCCCACCGACCGGGTGGAGTCGGGCCGCGTCGGAGCGCATTTTCTATGTGCCTATAGGTTATATATGGCAGAAGCGAAGGAGTCCGTCCGGAACAGTCCGCATCCGCGAGGTGCCGACCAGCTTATCGTACAAATGTGATATGCGCGCCGACTCCGCCCGTTTGGTGGGAATCGTACTTTATAAAACAATTTTTTTTATAAGATAATATTTTACTTATCTGATTGAGTTGCAGTCGTGTAAAGTGCAAAATGTCATGAACAGCATGATCTTCTTCAGCTGGCAACATTGCGGCTACAATATTTTCCACTACTTCATTTTGTCTGCTAGAACTGTAAAGTTAAATACTTAATTTTCTATGTGCCTTAACTTTCATTATTTGTGCCATTCTCAATCAAAATAGGTACTTATTGTCGGTTGTCAAAAGGCGCTATTTCCATATAGCATTAATTTGAAATCGACCTTATCGACAAGCGACAATGTGGTACCTTTTGGTTGAAAACGTCACATTTGGTCATAAATATACGTATGTAAATTCAATTTCTGTAAGTTTTGTAGTCATACTTGTTATGGCCATTTTTTGCCCGGATGCTGCACTTCATGATAAAAGCAAGCCGCTTTGCACAGTGCTAGTAGGGATCAAACTGAGTGATTTGACCCGCAGCAGCGCAAATTTCACCCCTTAGGAACAGAGATGGCGCCACTTCTTTAAAAAATATTTCAAAAAATTCTACAAGCTAAACCAATGAACCGATTTAAATGTTTTATATCTCAAATGAAAGCTCATTATATACATTACTTTTAAAAACATACTCAAAAAATATATACTGATTACTTTCGACAAAAAACGGCATCTAAAGATTTTTTTTTTACTCGATTGATAGCTTTTACTTGGTTTCTCAAAAAAAATGTATGGAACATGAATAGCTTAATGCATGTATATATTACTGAATAAATAACAAGTATTATAAAAAAAACCCGACACCGATACCTCTCATACTTCACGAAATATAAAAGTTTGAATGTGAGTGTAAATTTCTTCAAAATATATTTCAAAAAATTCTACAAGCTTAACTATTTGACCGATTTCAATGTTTAATATCTCAAATAAAAGCTCATTATATACATTACTTATAAAAAATACTCATAAAACATATACTGAACCCTTTTGGCAAAAAACGGCATCTTAAGTTTTTTTCTTACTCGATTGATAGTTTTTACTTGATTTCTTAAAAAAAAAATTATGGAACATGAATAGTTTAATAAATATATATATATAGTACTGAGTATATAAAAGTATTACAAAAAAACCCGACACCCATACCTTTCATTCTTCACGAAATATTTAAGTTCAATTATGCACGTTCTTACAAATAAATCCTTTAAAAGAAATCTTCTACCGCAGTAAGTGCACTGATTTTAATATGAAATGTGTCATATGAAAAGAAATCACCCGATTTATTTTAATAAATAAAAAAATTATAAATAAAAACTGAATAAAGTTTTTTCCTGGTGGTGAATTACAAAAAAATATAACAAATCTAAAATTAGGAATTATTTTTATTTAAAGTGACTACATTTGTAAACAAAAAACTTTGATGTCCTCTTCGGGTTCATATTTCATATTTATTTATTGCAACCATGGTTTTATAGGTATTACAAATTCTTGGTAGTTCCACATGGACCCCGTGGGGGCATAGCAATATTACATGCATACTTAGGATACATATAAGCCGAATTGAATCAGATAATTGTCAGTGTATTAAATACAAAAATAAACGGGCAACTAATTATTATTAGGTGATGTCAAATTATATGGTTCACCGGTAGATGTAAAACTGAAAAAGAAAAGTCGTTTTGTTAAGTACTCGTACCATTCCAATACTACAAAATCACTGATCATACATGAACTGGTTGCTGTAGATTACTGTTGAATTATTTTTGTGCCTAGTTGATAACCATTAAACCTATAATTTTGTGCCAGACCTATAATTAGTGGTCAGCATGCAAAATAACCCTGGATTGAAAATTACATTAACTTACTTTTGATTTGTACAGCCACATTTGCATGATTTACACTGGGCTGTGCATGGCCAGCTGACGCGACGACACCCACAATGCATAGTTTCGCAGCCAGATTTGCAGCCACAATGGTCCAAGAGGCTTAATTGAGACCAAATCGCTGTAAATGCCGACCATTCCGGAGTCCAACTCTCTTTTTCCTCAGTCCATCCCCAAAAAGATGTACATGGTATGGAAACTTCTGGTTTCAGAGCGTTTCCCCATATATGGCCCTCTTGGTAAGCTGCTCGAAGTGCATGTTTATAGAGAGCAGCTGATGTAGGTGGCAGGGTTGGCAGGTTCTAATTTCTCGGCCAAATCAGATTTGTTCCCTGAACGACGCCCTCCATTGACTGACAACGAAGGTGGACAAATTTGGTTTTCGTACGGGAAGAATTCGTTCAGATCAAGCTGCCTTTCTCTGGCCACTATAAAAAGACGGGAAAATAGGAGTATGTCAACTTTTAAGTTTTTGATCTTCTTGGGGATGGACTGAGGAAAAAGAGAGTTGGACTGCGGAATGGTCGGCAGTTACAGCGATTTGGTCGCAATTAAGCCTCTTGGACCATTGTGGCTGCAAATCTGGCTGCGAAACTATGCGTTGTGAGTGTCGTCGCGTCAGCTTACCATGCACAGCCCAGTGTAAATCATGCAAAGGTGACTGTACAAATCAAAAGTAAGTTAATGTAATTTTCAATCCAGAGTTATTTTGCATGCTGACCACTGATTATAGGTCTGGCACAAAATTATAGGTTTAATGGTAATCAACTAGGCTCAAAAATAATTCAACAGTAAATCTACAGGCACAAAAAATTTCCAACAGTAATCTACAGCAACCAGTTCATGTATGATCGGTGATTTTGTAGTATTGAAATGGTACGAGTACTTCTCAAAACGACTTTTTTTTTCAGTTCTACATCTACCGGTGAACCCGAAGAGGACATTTAAGTTTTTTGTTTACAAATGTAGTCACTTTAAATAAAAATAATTCCTAATTTTAGATTTGTTATATTTTTTTGTAATTCACCACCAGGAAAAAACTTTATTCAGTTTTTATTTATAATTTTTTTATTTATTAAAATAAATCGGGTGATTTCTTTTCATATGACACATTTCATATTAAAATCAGTGCACTTACTGCGGTAGAAGATTTCTTTTAAAGGATTTATTTGTAAGAACGTGCATAATTGAACTTAAATATTTCGTGAAGAATGAAAGGTATGGGTGTCGGGTTTTTTTGTAATATTTTTATATACTCAGTACTATATATATATATATATATATATATATATATATATATATATTAAACTATTCATGTTCCATAATTTTTTTTTATGAAATCAAGTAAAAACTATCAATCGAGTAAGAAAAAAAACTTAAGATGCCGTTTTTTGCCAAAAGTATTCAGTATATGTTTTTTGAATATTTTTTTATAAGTAATATATATAATGAGCTTTTATTTGAGATATTAAACATTAAAATCGGTCGAATAGTTTAGCTTGTAGAATTATTTGGAATATATCTTAAAGAAATTTGCACTCACATTCAAACTTTCATATTTCGAGAAGTATGAGAGATATCGGTGTCGGGTTTTTTTTATAATACTTGTTATTTATTCAGTAATATATAAATGCATTAAACTATTCATATTCCATACAATTTTTTTGAGAAATCAAGTAAAAACTATCAATCGAGTAAAAAAACAAACTTAAAATTCCCGTTTTTATCAAAAGTATTGAGTATATATTTTTTGAGTATTTTTTTAAAAGTAATGTATATAATGCGCTTTCATTTGAGATATTAAACATTTAAATCGGTTCATTGGTTTAGCTTGTAGAATTTTTTGAAATATTTTTTAAAGAAGTGGCGCCATCTCTGTTCCTAAGGGGTGAAACTGCCGCTGCTGCGGGTCAAATCGCTCAGTTTGGTCCCTACTATCACTGTGCAAAGCGGCTTGCTTTTATCATGAAGTGCAGCATTTTGTTCATAACAAGTATGACTATTGGCCTTTAATTTCAGAATTGTTATGATTGTAATAAAATTTGAATATGTTATTGGAGGCTTAAATGTATTTAAATATAGAATCTCGTAGTAATGCGGTTGGCAACTGTCAAAGGTTTGCATAGATAGCGCCATCATAGCTTGCACCTTTCGCTAGTTTTGTTCTATGAGATTTGGCTTAAAGGGCCTGGCATCCAGGGCATAAAATAAATAAAAAAAACAAGAATTTGACACAATTCTAGGGATTGACTGAGCAAGCTATGCTGGCGCCATCTGTAAAATACTTGGACCGGCCAACCCCATTGGGTCACTTGTTAAAATTCTACACTGTTTTGATGATGCATTTAATTTTGGTTCCTTACTACTTAATACTCAAAAAGACAAATCTTGGTCATTATGTATGATTCCAAAGGATTTTTCTAAAAATATGCTTCAGTTTTTACCAAGCTAAGACTGCCTTTCCACTGGGGCGAAGATGAGCGGAATCAACCAATGCCACAGGGCTGACACGCTATACATCAAAAATCACTTGCGTTTCTATGTGTGAACGGCACGTCTGTACACGCGGCATGCGTCATTGTAAAGTTGCTTAAATGTACTGAGCGGTCGGCAAACGATCGTCAATCTGCTGTCGCGGGGCGAGGTAATTGGAATCGGGGCGGGGCGGTGCGTGGCCGTTCTGTATGATAATACTATTACTTATTCTGTGCAAATGCAATTGGTTGATTCCCGCAAATCCCGCACGTGTTCTCTCATCTCAGCCTCAGTGGAAAGGCAGCCTTAGCACAGACTGCAGTGGCAGAGTGTGGAGTGCCACCGGTATACGTAAAAAGTCTCCCATGTAGTTTTTGTTGATCTTTTCATGTTTGGCTGATTTGTGTTCAAATTGTAAATAGTATGTATGTAGGCTAGGTGTAAGTGTATCAGAGCGAAGAGAATAAATATTTGTTTATAGAAATATTTGATTGTTTTTATTGATAATTCTTTTTATTTTGATCTAAATAAAAATTCAAGAAGGTTGCTTTTGCTTTAAGCTGGACTTGATTTAATTTGATAACAATAAAATTATATTTTATTTTAAATTATAATTCCAATATAACCAGTATTTTTAGATCAACATATTCCAAAATAGCCTCACTAGTTAGACCAAGCTAACTCTGCAGCGAATTTGAGAGCGTGGAAGTGTATTTTAAACGTCATAATTTCATGGACATTTAGCTGCAGAGTTAGCTTGGTCTAACTATAAAATGGGTGTATAAAATAAGGGAACGTGCATATCAATAAAAATATTGAGGTTTGTGTAAAACATTTAATTATAAATTAATATAAAAGCATACAAGACATTACATAACTTAAGCTAAGAAATGCACGAATTGGTACGTTCCTTATTGCTTCCTTATCTACATAAAATATCATTCTGTTATACTATAATACTTGCACTTTCAAAATCGTCAATAAATTGACGATTCAGTACATCTCGTTAAATCTCGATTTCAAATCTAGGAAAAATACAGAAGTTAACCTAACATTACGTTAGAATACAAACATTTAAAAAATGTTTCATAGTAAGTAAAATCTATTCTGATTGGTCAGTCGAGACGCCATTTTGAATTGCTAAGCCTATCGACTACTGCGATACTAGCGCCAGTGTTTGCCAACTTCGCAAAATTCTCCATGACTTGTAGTTTTCGTGAGTTCATTCTTTCATTGGTCCGCGTCGGAATAAATGCGACTTAGCCTCTATTCGTTGGACATATAAAAGTAAAATATTTCGAGCGAGGATAGGTTTGATTCGTTTATAAGCTCTGTTTCCACGATTAGTAAATTCCATAGATGAAGCCAACTAAACTTTTAGCTAGAAATAACTACACGTATAAACTAACCATGGAAACAATGCTTATCCTAAATACTATCAGCTAAGACTATCTAATTATTCTCGTCCTGGGCCAACTCCTCAAGGTCTTCCTGGTCGAACTCAGTGTCATCTTCCGCCGTTGCCTCCTGGTACTGCTGGTACTCCGACACCAGGTCATTGACGTTACTCTCGGCCTCGTTGAACTCCATCTCGTCCATTCCTTCCCCAGTGTACCAATGCAGGAAAGCCTTGCGCCTGAACATAGCCGTGAACTGCTCCGAGATACGCTTGAACAGCTCTTGAATCGCCGTCGTATTACCGATGAAGGTCGAAGACATTTTCAGGCCTTTAGGAGGGATGTCGCACACGGCGGTCTTCACGTTGTTAGGGATCCATTCCACAAAGAAGCTACTGTTCTTATTTTGGATGTTGAGCATCTGCTCGTCGACTTCCTTCATGGACATGCGACCGCGGAAGATGGCGGCCACGGTGAGGTAGCGCCCGTGGCGCGGGTCGCACGCCGCCATCATGTTCTTGGCGTCGAACATCTGTTGAGTCAGCTCGGGCACGGTCAGCGCGCGGTACTGCTGGCTGCCGCGGGACGTGAGCGGCGCGAACCCGGGCATGAAGAAGTGCAGACGCGGGAAAGGCACCATATTTACCGCCAGCTTTCTAAGATCAGCGTTCAACTGACCAGGGAATCTAAGACACGTTGTAACACCGGACATAGTCAGAGACACTAGATGGTTCAAGTCTCCGTACGTAGGGTTAGGTACTTTAAGGGTCCTATAGCAAATGTCATATAGAGCTTCGTTATCAATGCAGTAGGTCTCATCTGTGTTTTCAACGAGCTGATGAATAGAGAGGACGGCATTATACGGTTCTACGACAGTGTCTGAGACTTTAGGGGAAGGTACAACTGAGTATGTGTTCATGATTCTGTCGGGGTATTCTTCCCTGATTTTTGAGATTAGCAGCGTACCCATTCCTGAGCCGGTGCCGCCGCCGAGCGAGTGTGTGAGTTGGAAGCCTTGAAGGGAGTCGCAGTTCTCGCATTCCTTTCTGACGACGTCTAGGACCGCGTCGACGAGCTCGGCGCCCTCGGTGTAGTGGCCTTTGGCCCAGTTGTTGCCGGCGCCGGACTGGCCGAACACGAAGTTGTCGGGACGGAACAGCTGGCCGTAGGCGCCGGAGCGCACGGCGTCCATGGTGCCGGGCTCCAGGTCGAGCAGGATGGCGCGGGGGACGTACTTCCCACCGTTCTCCGCGCACGCAACTGGAACCAAACGGAATGTTAAGGTTAGACTAGTGTTCGTAGTTACCAGGACTTCCATGTGAGACGTGTGCTACTAGATACTTAGCGCCACTTGCACCATCCCACTAACCCGGTTAAATCGTTAACCTTCTCGACGCCGTGTCAAACACAAAAACTGTCACTCGGACGCCACGCCACCGAAGTGTCAAAACTGAAATTGAACTTTATGCGAATGCACGTAGGTCTATGTTGCTCTGTGGTCTGTGACGGATTAATCGGTCTTAGGCGTTGGACCTACGTTGCCGATATATCCGTCCAAAAGGTTAACCCAGTGTCAAATTGTACTGGTAACCATGGTATCTCTAGTTTTAACCGGTTAACCCCGGGTTAGTAAATGGTGCAAGTGGCCTTTAAATGTGTTTTTCTGATATAAACTGATATTCGTTACAAAACTACTAGCATTCCTTAAATCTGGTTTTGATAATCAAAATATGTATTCCGCGAATGGAATCCTGAATCCTGATGGGAAAGAGAAAACATAATGTTAAGTCCTTCCTGATTTGTAAAAGGTACGTTTTTGAAGCCATAATCATATTCCTTGCGTTGTCCCGGCATTTTGCCACGGCTCATGGGAGCCTGGGGTCCGTTTGGCAACTAATCCCAAGAATTGGCGTAGGCACCAGTATCTACGAAAGCGACTGACCTTTCAACCCAGAGGGTAAACTAAGCCTTATTGGGATTAGTCCGGTTTCCTCACGATGATGTTTTTCTTCACCGAAAAGCGACTAAATTTTTTGATGCTATCATCTTAAAAGGTATATTTTAAATACCTAGCAACTTTGAGCATTGGTCCATCCAAAAAAATAATTCGCACTTAATTGCCATTGTGCAATGCCATCTAACTAACAAAGGAGACGAGTTTAATCCTCATAAATGATTTTATGGCCTTTAAATTGCTGACGAAACAGGGATTTAACCTCTTTTAAATTGACCGAATTAGCGTCTGGCCAACAACCCAGGAAATTCTAATTCTAGCTTTTTACGGCAATAAACTAGGACATGTAATTTAAAATGGTAATTACTATTTACGTTGGTTTATGCATTTAGCCCACAAGAATAGTAAGAATGTTAACGGTAAATATGTCGGTAATTCTTGTATGCTTTCTACCTATTTAAGTATTTACATATCATTGAGAAGTTAATTTTCTCTTTCTGTTATTGTCTCCCGAAATTTAGAGAATTGTTTATCTTGATAATCACAATTTTAAATATTTAGTGTAGCTTGTACACGATCTATAATAACAGTTAAATAATCCCAGAAAATCCCGAAAACCAGTCATATTAAAAAGGGCAGCCACTATAGTCAGATAATTAGTCCTCCTTTTTCAAGGGATGTAAGTTGGTACAAAAATAGGCAATCTAGTTGATAACATCTTTATATTCACTCAGCCACTGAGGAGGTACTCAATTTCTCCTCCCTTTATTGTTCACTACAGCAATAAAAACTACAAACTAAACATAAACAACGGTAGACAAGATGCAGCCTTATCGTTAAGAAGCGATCTCTTTCGACAACCTTTGGCTAGTAGCCGTCTGAGCCGTCTCTTTTATTTGACAGACGCAAGACGCCAGGAGCGGTATTCGACATGCGTTAAGTGACGTTTCGTGTTGAACTTCAGTTGAATGGAAGAAATCGTGTGTTGTCAAATAGGTAAATTTGACATTAGCAATCCACAGTTAGGTGACAACGAAACCAAACCGAACCACGCAGAGTTCAGAGCCATTTTAAACCGTATAGTAGTAAGAAAACAAAGTTGATTTTTGTTGCATAATTTTTTCAATGAATGAGTTTTGGTGTACAACCAAATGATACTTTCCACAGTTGATGAACAAATGATTCATTCCACTGTTGAACTGATGTTGAAGCCGAAACTGACAGTTGTGCATCTCGAATAGGGCCCCAGGTAGGTAATCCGAGGTCATCGTCCTCTGCAATTGTCTGGCAAGTCTCGCAATTAAAGCAATTGGACAATTCCGGGTGGCTAGTCTGAGCTACTCGAACGTCAATTACTTGCGTGGCTTGCGCGGAGACGTGCAATTTGATTTTAAACACAGTTTTACCTTATGTAGTTATGGAGTTTCTTAGCCCTTTTCAAATCAAGTTAATTGTAGATGAACTGACTCTTCTCTTTGATTTGGAGGGATAGGGAAGTACTTTGTATATTAAGCTAAGCCGAGACTTTTACAAGCCAGGCAATCCAAGTAGCGTGTGCAGTTTATTGTATAGTGCCGAAATCCAACATAAGACAGGCATAGGTCATAAGGCATAAGGTAGGCTACTATGTGATTGGTCAAGAAAATACACAAAAGATATAGTCGCGCAAGGCTACAATCGGTTTTATGATTTGAATTCTATTATTTCTAGTGATGAAATTAAATTGAATGTGTTGTGTACTTGGCACTTGGTAGTACTTGCGAACGCTATAATCTGTACCTTTACTACCTTTAGGTCTTAAAAGAATGTAAACCAACCACAATTAACCACAATTTATTATTGGTATACATTTGACGATCTTTTTGTGAATTTGTGATATTTTTAAGTGAAAATAAAGTGTAATTTCCAATTAGAAATAGATATATCTATCTATCTTAGGTATTTTATTGGGCAAGAAAATTCTTCAAGTCAATTAATTTAACTCGAAATGCAAAAACTTACAAAAGTTTACTACGATATATTACTTACTTAACGTACCTAACAACGAAGCTGCTATAATCGTGTTATTCTGTTAATAGGAATATATTTAACCATTTGAGGGTAGATGAAAACATTACACGATTAAATGAAATAGTTTAAATCCAGAACGATAAGGAACAGATCCAGGCAGTTTTCTATTTGGTCGGTTAACTGATAAATGTTTCAAGTACCCGAAAATGTAAAAACACATTGTTTACATTTACCAAAGATAGATATAACTCCGTAATAGATGGATACAGTCTAAGGAAAAAACGTACCTCGAAAATCACGAAAATTTGATTCTCGATCAGATGGCGCCACTAGTTTTGGCCTACTCTCGTATAGAGGGCGTTGACTGTTTCGTTTGTTATTTATAATTTTAACGCATACCAGTGAAAGAACATGGGTCAAAATTATATAAAAATAATTAATGCAAATAAAAAAAATCATTTATCTATATTTAAATACATTTTATCGTATTTTTATAAATCTTCATTTTTAGTTTTAAAGTATGTCGATAGATGGCAGTGAATTTACAGTGGTTACAAAATTTACTATGACAGTACCGCTCTATCTTATTATATCCTCATTGCATTTACTTAACTACCTAAAGATACAGACTTTATAGTGTTATTTTGACCTGGTAAAGCGAAAATTGAATTACCAAACATACATACCAGAGGCCTCATTGTAGTAGACGGAGATGCGTTCAAGCTGGAGGTCGCTGGTGCCCTTGTACACGCCCTGAGGGTCGATGCCGTGCTCCTCGGAGATGATCTCCCAGAACTGGGGACAATAACGGTTAAGGTTAATATTGTCTTCGGTTACCGCGATACTAAGCGACCTATGTTTTTATAAAAAATTCAAATCAAAATTGGCGTCTGATGCATACTACACAGTTGATGCCTTTTACGAGACCTAGACTAAGTGGGTGAAATTTATTATTATTATCGAAAAATATATATATAAATAAAAAAACAACTGGTTCTCAGGCTCAGCCTTGCCTCTTGAACTATGTAAATATATATATAATTAATAAGACTTAAAACTAAGTATTTAGCATGTACCTGACTTGTAAAATTGTATTTTATGAACAAAGTATTGAATTGAATTGAATTGAATTACTCATGAAATAAAACTATGAAAACGGATTATATCGCGTATATTGAATTTATAATACATCCATTTTGCATGTACAACCAGCCTTAAAGTTTTAGTCTATGATGGTTCATTATTTTTAGTATGTGGGTATTTTTGCACTTTGTAGTTTTTCCTCAGTCACCCCGTTGACCACGAACGCTGTAAAGGGTTCGAAACGGGGTGTATTATAAATTAAATATACGCGATATAATCCGTTTTCATAGTTTGGTTTAGGTTAAATTAAGTTGTTTTTATATCCCATATCCCGTCCCATATACCTACTAATATGCACACTAAAGTGGCCAAATATATTATCGAAACCCGGCAAGCTTGGCCGAATTTCACCTCATACAAACGGAGTTTCGTTCTCATTTTAAAACTACGTGTTGGATTGTAATGAAACTTTGCACATACAATGACACGAGGTATATTAGGTACGTCTGTAATTAGTTTATATAGCTCTAGTATATAAAACAAACTTAATAGAGCACAAGTTTTGTATGAAAAACTTAAATTCGTTGTATTTTTTTAAAACTATGGTATCTGAAGATGCATAAACTAATTACAGATATAGATATACCTTATCTTATTGTAAGTTTCAGAGCAAACTAGCTACTCGTTTTAGAATGAGAGCGTAACTACGTTTGTATGGAGAATCGAGCTGCCACCATAGAAATGCATTGAGCTTCAGGCAATAGTGTTTATTTTAAAAAAAAACTTTCAATGCGTCTGGGTTAGCCTCGTTCATTACTATTTCAAATATATCTTTATTTCGAAACGTTCAAAATTCCATACAAATTGTAAGTACCATCGTTATAGCTATGTAAAAGTATAGCTATGTTAAGTGTAGTTATGTAAAGTAGTTTTCAAGATATTTAGCGATGTGACAGACAGACGGACAGAGTCGCACCCGTCGCACAATAAGGAGTTTTGCTTTTTTGGTACGGAACTGTAAAATCCACTTGTATGAATTGGCAGTAGTTTTTTATCGGTCTCTAATAAAATAAATTGTGCCATTCTCAATCAAAAGGGTACTTATTGTCGGTTGTCAATAAGGTGCTATTTCCATATGGCTTTAATTTAAAATCAACCTTTTTGATAACCGACAATGTGGTACCTTTTGATTGAAAACGTCCCCTATTATGAAATTATGATCTTTGATCCCATCCCACCATATGCGAGTATGTGGCGAAGGGGAACGCGTGACAAGTCTCAACATGCTTCAAATAGGGTTGACTATCGAGTTATTTTTAACGCAATAATAGAAGAACAAAGGAATTAACTCCATGTTATTTCAATGAGTCATACGACGATATGTACTTCTGTTATTGATAGGTACCTACAGTAAGTCATAGTTGAATGAACACATTCTGCTGTTATTGAAATGATAACATGATAATAAATGTGTCATAACGGTTTCAATTGATCTTGGACTGGTAATAAGATTTTTCGGATGTTTGATGATATCAGCCGATCTGTCAAAGAAAAATTTATTCTCGGACAGATGGCCTATTCTCGGCTAGATGGAGTTGACGGTTTCGTTTGTTATAATTATAACAATTAATTTAACACATATCAGTAAAAGAACATGGGTCAAAATCATATACGTAGTTAAGCTAATCATTTTCCTTGCGTTGTCCCGGCATTTTGCCGCCGCGGCTCACTTGGGGAGCCTGGAATCCGTTAGGTAACCTAATCTAATTCCATTAATCGGTCAGGTAGGTATTAGTTTTTACGAAAGTTCCAACATAGAATAGAAACTTATTGGGATATATTAGTCCGGTATTTTATCTATCTCTATATTTATTATACAAATCCCCGTAAGAGCGAATATTTATATGATGAGCACGAATTAGACAACTACAAAGAAAATACTTATGATATCGGGCAGCCATAAAAAGCGACATATGGCGCCCCATTAGGTTTCGTGTTGCTTTCACATAACCTTCCTGAGTTCCTGGAAGTAGTGAAGTCCGACAAGTGACAACCCTAGCAGCTAGGGTTAGCCCCACGTCAGCCTAAAGGCCAGTCCACACGGTACAAATTTTCGCATAATCTGATTAAATTGACACTCATCAGGACGCATTAACGCAAAAATTAAATTGACTCGCCGATCCCACTTGATTCGATTGTAAGATTATGACCGATCAAATGGAGGTGCAGACGCAAGAATACTAATTTTCGACGTATGCGCGTTTGGGAGGTTTTTTTAGATATCGAGTGCTCTAATTGCGCTTGGTGCGGTGCGGTAGTATGTTACGGCTATAAAATTGGTTAATATAATCGCCCCATAGTGGCATAGGGCTAGGGTGACAGTTTAAAGTGCCGCAATAGGCACTAACAGAGAAATGCTCCGTAAATTGATGCCCGTATAGATCAATGAGCACCAATGCTGACTTACTCGTATTGTCAGTCGAAATTATGTTCACAAGTCGTTTGCGCTCCTTACACGGAGGCGTTGACCCTAATACATATTTATAATTTTATAGATTATACATACATATATATCATTCTGTTAAAACCAATTGCATTTTGCAACGTCTATAGAAGCCTTAAAAGAAAGCGAGTAGGTCATTTAAAAAATCTGGTTACATCAACGCCTAAGCCAGACTATAAGTTGTTAAACCTACTTTTTACAGTTTATTGTATTTAATGAATGCACACAAATATAATTAAATTCTGTCAAGAAGTAATTTAAATTGCAATATGACATTCATTACAAATTATTACTAATAATTAAACGAGACATCCTCATCTGTACAGTTAGGTACAGAACTATAGACCGAGGCATTTGCCATTGTAATTCTGCCAATCGGCTTAAAAATAATTGGAGCGCTTAAAACGCGAATAATCAAAACTAATTTCGTTTTAAATTTCGAAATACAGTTACGAAATAATAATCGCAGTTATTATGATCTTTGCAGATTAATATTATAATATAACGCACCGTTGCAATTTGACGCGTAAATTAGTTTTTGCAATTCAGAGCACTATTTCGCGAGGTTAAGTAGAGAAAGTAGCAAAAAGTGAACAATTTCATCTCGATTCACAAAAAAAAAACTTCGTGGTCTCTCGCGTCACGTCGCAGACAGCGACGAATCAATCGATGGAGAAAGCCTTTCAATTTCGTTGTCATAATCTGTGACAGGCGGACAATAAGGAGAGTGTGAAATTGCCTTAATGCCTACGATCTCTGTACTGCCAATGTAGAGAATCGAATTTCATTTTTTTTTATGAACAATGGAATTGTTAAAGAATGTAAATGGCCGTTATTAATGTAAACAGGTTCATTTGTTTGAGTTGGCGCTTGATTAAATATTTGTTCAGAGCGTCTCCAACTACTTTAGAGAACCGTTGTTTTAAATTTAGAAGTTTTAGAACACCGCTGCGTTTCGAAATACGCGGCTATTTTACATAATTTCTTTTATTTCCCTTTCCTTCGTCCGCTGCGCCGCTGCAATTTGAAAATAGAAGCGACATTTTTTTTTATTGCATCGCGAGGTGGCCGTTGACATCCAGCGCGTCTTATTTTCGGCCAGCGCGGAGGGTATCCAGATATGGAAATGGTTACTTGACACGATCTCTGTATCCTCATCCTCAAGGATCCGAGCTCGGGAAGGATACAATCTGTCAACGACTCTGTGCTTACTTGTAGTAGGAATCCGTTAGTTTATGATATTAAAATTACCGCCAGATGCTGTCGATAGAATAGAAACATGCGTTCTCAGAATAGAAAAAGTAAACATTCATGTTGGTACTTAAAGGGATACTTTGAACATTTCTGTATATTTGAAGAGTATATCAATGTTTTAAAAACATTATGGCAGGGCAAGAGGTTTATTTTAAAACGGCAAGCAATAACAAATGGCAAGAGATGTTGAAACAAGGACTGGCAGTGTAAACAGGCATCGTCCACTTACAAGAATGGAATAAAAGTTTAATAAAAAAAACGGAAACGGGTGTTCTGTTTCTTCCGTTTCTTCGGTGCAGACGTAGACCTACACAGGATGGAATAATCTAAGATGTTAAGTGTTTTTAAAGTTATAAATAATCTAGTAACCAGCTTAAGAAAATATAGTGACACATATCATACCTGTGTTACCCTTTACACATTGTATCATCCGATATTGGATCGCAATATCGGATGTCGGATGATCGTTGGAGAAAAGCTGCTGCTAGAGAATGCCCTATGGGGCCTATGGCATCGAGGCCCTCTTTTTTGGCTTAAGGTTATCTTTTGAGTAATAAACATTTAAACAATGAATAAATAAATATAAAAATGTACTTTTTAAATGTTTACTTTATGGTCGTATCCGAATCCGACATATTGAATCGGACAATGTGATAACGCTCTTACCGGTTAAACCTGGAGTTACCATGGTTACCAATACAATTTATTGATACTGGGTTTACGGTTTAACCGCTTAACCCCGGGTTAGTGGAATGGTGCAAGTGGCCCTTAGAGTAGGTAGGTACTTATTATGTGGCATAAAAATAGTTATTTGTTATACAAGGGTGCAAAGTTGTATTTTACCCGCGAGTGTGGAATTGAAACACGAGCAAGCGAAAGGATTCTATAGTTGAACCAAGAGCGAAGCGAGTGTTTCTAAAATAGAATCCTGAGCGTAGCGATTGTTTCAACACACGAGAAGTAAAATACATTTGCAACCGTGTATAACACAAAACTTTTCACCTCACTATAGCGAGGACAGTGCAACATCCACAGGCGTTAGATCATCTTCATCACTGGAATCACTCATTTTTTTACGATATTATAACAAAAAACTCTGGAAATTCTGTATTTTTACGTGAGAAGTTTTAAGTAAACGTCAATATTTGACGTATGAAATGTCAATGATGCGTTTTGAAATTGCATCGACTAAACTTGTGCGTTCATTGCGTGCGTGCGTTCGTTATATTGAACGTCATTATTAAAAAACATGGGAATAAAGCTTATTTTTTATTAGATTCTCAAACCATTTGTTTAATGATAATTAATATCGAACGAACCATTATTATGAGCGTTTTACGTTTTGTTATCTGTCAAGCTACTTAAACACGCTCCATCCAAGGTCAAATTACTTTCCCCACTAGTGGATAAAATGCGTTTTCCCCCGCTTGTTTTAAAGGACAAAAGACAACTTTCCGAGCTAGTGAGGGGAAAATATTATTATGTGGTTTGTAACTTTGTAGACCCCCTTAACTAAAATGCACAACAGGCACACAACATGTCATATCAATATCAGAATCGTAAACTTATGTTTGTTTATGTGCTCTTAAAGTGCATGCTTTCGACAAATCCCTTAATATCCAGCAGTAAATGTTATTTGCTGGCTTGTTTGAGCAGGGCTCGTAAAAGGAAGTATACCGACAGTAAAAATAATTTACACTGGCATTAAATTACGGCCGAAGTGCTTTTCTTTGAACTTCGCGATTGTTAGCTTCCGGGTTGGTAGAAAGTGAAAGAGCAATTTGTAGGTATTAGTTTCCTACCCCTGCTTAGGTATCTTTGTAATCGGATTCGAGTTAGAGTCGTACCAAACTAACTCTGCATGGCATTTGCAATGACAAAGTGTGGCGATGTCATCGTTAATGTCAGACTTCCATTAAACTATGACGTATATGATGACGCTCCCACACTTTGTTATGTTTAAGTTGGTACAAAGTTACATACACGACTAATACATATTTCAATATAATTTTTAGGCGCACCAATCACTATGGTTATAGAATAGTAATAGTAGTCATGAATCTCACTAGTCTAGTAGTCACTAGATCTATGTCAGTAGTCTATGGCACCTGTTACACGAAATTTCAAATTCAGAGATTCCGTTGCTGAATCTGATAAATTTAGCTCAGAATGTGTCGTGTGTGTGTGATCCTGTGATCATTTGGTGCGCTATAGTCTGACAATAAACTAGCGAAAATGATATTATGTCTAAATGAATTGAGCGACCACTAATCGTTTTACACCACAGAATATATAACATAATTATACATTTAATTACTTATTTAACCTGTAGACAGGAAAATGCATTAAAGAGTCATCACGCCGCAAAAACATGCACAAGTAAGTACTTGCTCGAGTTACTAACGGCTAAAGCTATGCATACACGATCCGATATACTTTTCCTTCCTCGGTTTAAAATTATATAGAACCACTAGCGACCCCTCCTGGCTTCGCACGGGTAGTTTAACTAATTTACACAAAACCTTTACAAAAAAAACCTTCCTCTTGAATCACTCATTCTATTAAAAAAACCGCATCAAAATCCGTTGCGTAGTTTTAAAGATCTAAGCATACATAGGGACAGACGGACAGACAGCGGAAAGCGACTTTGTTTTATACTATGTAGTGATAACATACTGTAGATAATTGTACTTAATTAAAAAAATGAAAAATAGGAAAATTACCCAAGTTACGAAAACTAGTATTAAAATATGTTAATATTAATTTATCTTATTTATATTACCTGCCCACTTGCATTATATACATACATAAGGTATAATTTTCTGAAATATCTGTGTACATAATTATGCAAAACATATTATTTATGACAATTGTATTATATGTTGTTGAGTGTTCCTTACATCCTGGCTCGCTAACATCTAACATACACAGCCGCGCTCGTTTTATGTTAACTTCCCGCTCCCGCGAATTGCTCCACCGAGCTGTCACCACAGACTAAATATCGTTACGCGCGCTATGCATGCCCGAGACAGGCATAGGACCTCTATGATATTTGTATGACATGATGTTTGAGACAAGTACTTCTCCGTCTAAACTTGTACATACACTACAACAATCATATACAAAATAACTCTAGTCAATAAATATATGTTCCGCGGCGGTGTCGAATCGTGTGGACGCGCTCTAACGTCTGTCAGATCAGCAATTATGGCCGCCGGTCGTCGACCCCGCCGCCGTGAAAAATAACCCATTTTGAATGGCGCCGTGTTCGCTGCAGGTTTGGCGCATAATCGGCATTGTTAGTTAGGGTTCCGTAGGTATACGAAAAAACCCGTAATATCTCTGCCATGTCAATCCGTATGTCTGTCAGTCTTTGTTTAACTAAGTAGGCTACCTTTAATTTAACGTGATTTAACTCAGCAACCCTGTACTTATTAGAAAAACCCTGGAAAAACCTTAATTTGGAACATGTACCTATACCAATTAAAAATACTGACAAAGCTTGTAGATAGGTGAAGGTATTACAACTATAAAACTCGTAGTCTTTTAAAGGTTTATTTATTTATTCAACAAAATACAACAATATTAATTTTGAAAGCGACGAAGACATTTAGGTCCAATCCAAAGAAATTAGCCAAACATGGCTGCTTATATACTGTCAAATTGGCCCAATTATCTCATTACGTTAACCGTTTTGGCAAATGGGCTCATGCCGTGACACTATCTCAGTCATTTTGAAGTCACGATCAAAGGTTATCATGTACCTATTTTATTTAGACTTCCGCAGATAACAAGAAACACTCATGTTCCTACCTTATAATTTCGCCATATCCGACTGCCTATTTTGTCTGTCTGTCTGTTCGTCCGCGGCTTACTTAGCTAACTAAGGTACGTAATAGAAATAAATATCGACTACGCTGACAAAAAGTGGTAAATCCCTGTTACAGTTTTTAGTAACCAAGTCATAAATGTCAGTAAATATCAAATAACAAATAAAACCAACCATAACCACAGAATTAAGTAATAGCAAAGATAGATATAACTCCGTAATAGATGGATACAGTCTAAGGAAAAAACGTACCTCGAAAATCACGAAAATTTGATTCTCGATCAGATGGCGCCACTAGTTTTGGCCTACACTCGTATAGAGGGCGTTGACTGTTTCGTTTGTTATTTATAATTTTAACGCATACCAGTGAAAGAACATGGGTCAAAATCATATAAAAATAATTAATGCAAATAAAAAAATCATTTATCCATATTTAAATACATTTTATCGTATTTTTATAAATATTTATTTTTAGTTTTAAAGTGTGTCGACAGATGGCAGTGAATTTACTGGGGTTACAAAATTTACTATGACAGTAACGCTCTAGTATAAGTTACTCTATGGTAATAGTATCATAACATTCGGGCAGTTTTAGTTTTGACAGCTTGGAGCGCCGCCAAAACCAGTATACAGCCATATAAAAATCATTTAACACTTATATAAGACATTTACATTAGCTTCCGTCTTTATTTTTTTATAATTCGCTGTTGAAAGTATTAAATTTATTAACAGTCATTTATTTAAAGTGTCATTTGTGTCGCTTAACTTCAAACTCGGATAAATCCATTCGATACCCTATTACCTTTTCTTTAATACCAAAATCGCATAATCTTACAAATCTTATAAATTTACCCGAGTTAGAAGTTAAGCGACTCGTTTTATGTGATAAGTAATCTACAGATGCAATGATTTCACCAAAATATATCATCGGCATCATCGCGATCTGTCAAATGAAGAAACAATTAATAGTAAGCAATCAGCATGAAATTTGTTGTTTTATTTACAGCAGAGGGCTACCGCGAACAAGTATGGACATCTTTATCATTTACTCCAATTAAGGCGTAATTAGAGTGACAGAGAAAGATGCCTGCAATTTGAGAACTTCGGTGTTCGCGGTTATAGCCCCTGGGCTACTCAAGTTTCATCGCTGTCAGGTGCATTAATAAATCGCAACGTTTAAAGGTCCCTTTATACAATTCAGCAATCATTAAGCCTAATTTACACGACTAGTACTTAATCAAATCATTCACTCGTTCAATCGTTCACCCTAGTGACGCCACATCGGACAAGTCAGAAATACATGAAAAAAACTGTAATGAATACATATTTGTCTGCGGTAAATAGTTTCTTAGAAATATTTAGACATTAGAATGACTAATTCTGTGTACAATACAATATTGTTCACTATATTCTCGGAAAGCAATCACCAGACAGTGAATCAAATCAAGGGAAATGGATTAAAATCGTGATTCATTTTAGAAACAATTTTGTCTACGTTAGCGTTAGTTTACATGGAGTTTACAGTATTATTCGTTAGGTTTATTTCACAACTTTCCCTCAGTTTGGTTAATTGCATTTTATCATATTTTATCTATACTCTTGGAATAAAAAGATTTCAATACTTATGTGTTATTTAAACTTGTTTAAGTAATAGCATTATGTTAAATGAATATTGTGGGTTTATCGACTATTTTAATATTATTTATTTATATTTTAACGACGGTGTAAGTATGGACATATAAACTAAAACAATTCTTCAAACTCATGCATTAAATTCAATAAAACATGTTCTGCCTATCAACAATAACAACTTCAGATCCGAAACGCCTTAACTCCTGTCTCGAGAACACGTGTAAAAATACTAAAAATCCTTCGGCGTTCAGAAGTGTTTGTAATTAACAGTTTGAAAAGGTAACAATGAAGTTACTTGGCAACAGGCATGCGTCTATTTGCTTTCAGGAAAACAAAGACCGTGGCAATGAATAATCAAGATTCGGTCCCGTGCATTGGCCGTGAAATGCCTTGCATTGATACTAAAAGATCTTTAGTGCATTTTAAACGCATGTATCATATTGCTTTTTAGAAGTAAGTTTTTGTTGCACGATGACTGCACAACGTTCTCTTATAGAAAATGTTTAGTTTTGGTTCTACTTGCTTGTTTGCTGCGATTTCAAATTTCAATGTTGATCACAATCTTTGTTTATCTTATTTGATGTCATGATGGTCTCATTAATGTTATTCACTATAATTGCTTATGAGTTAAGTACCTATTCATAAACTTAAAAGACCAATATTATATAAATATTGTGCAATACGCTTGGCTAGGGGGTTAGGTAAACTGTTCCTTTTGTTTGACCATTTGTCGAAAATCCAAAACGTTCAAAAGTGAACTACTTATAAAGAATATTATAATTTATGGAAGCTACAATGCATACAACTAATAAATATAGCATTATTTATGAATAATATGAGGAAAACAAAATAATGATACCTGAGTAAATGGATGACAAAGGTTCGAACTGTTCGAAGCAAAGCAGCGCCCAGTGCCGACTGAGCGACTACCAAAGCGAAACCTAAGTTCCTGATACAACTGTTTGGGCGAAACAGGCTGAGGAAATACAGCGACTAACGGCAATCGATTGGTGTTTAATGTCACGTCCAGTTGAAGGTTCTAACTCGACTATATTGGTTTTCACGAAACCATTGAAAACACTTGAAAATTATGGACCCGGTGAAGAGTAGTAAATTTCGTAATTGAAATATTTGGCGAAGCCTCAAAAGCTTAGATGGTTATTTTGTAGTATCGGATCTGATATTTCTTTAAACTTATAGTTATAATTAATATGATTTCCATAATTTGCTGTTTATGGCAGCTTCCCTGAATTAACTGAAATACTTTAACATTTCTTTTTCTCTGCAATTTAGCTGTTTCTTGCACACACAGTCACATAAAACACATTACAACTACGAAATAAACATTTACTACTGTACTGGATATGTTTTCAAGCTCAAGGTCACGCAAAAGGCAATGGAGAGAGCTATGCTCGGGGTTTCTCTGCGTGATAGAGTCAGAAATGATGATATCCGCAGTAGAACTAGGGTCACCGACATAGCTCGCAGAATTGCGAACCTTAAGTGGCAGTGGGCGGGGCACATTGCTCGCAGAACTGATGGCCGGTGGGGCCGGAAGGTTCTGGTGTGGCGTCCGCGTACCGGAAGACGAACTGCCGGTAGGCCTCCAACAAGATGGAGCGACGACCTGGTGAAGGTCGCGGGAATTCGGTGGTTGCGAGCGGCACAGGATCGGTCGAAGTGGCGAGCCTTGGGGGAGGCCTATGTCCAGTAGTGGACGTCTAACGGCTGATATGATGATGATGATGATGATGGATGTTTTATAACAAAGCACAAGATAATTTACCAAATTATCCTCTTAAAACCAAATCCGTCTGAACCTCCAAGACATCTTTGGCGGCCGTAACTCCTAATAAAGCAACATGACGTTTAAATCTAGATTTCGCGCCAAACGTACAATTAGCGTCAAATGGCCGAAAATGGACGACAATTGCAAATGGCCGGACGTTCGTCAGCTGACAATGGACAAGGCGGCGCGTACGCGCGACGAATTGAGATTAGGGTGAATCACGCACAACTCGCACAAGAAATAGTTATTTGCAATATTTGCTACACAAAGAACATAGGGCCTGAGCCCGGTGCATGCATATTTCAAAAAAGGGAACAAATTCACGCATGAAATCGAAAGATCAAGTTCGAAAAATGTCATGTCACAAATATCAGAAATGGTAAAGGAATCGCAATTTAATGAAATGATGTGGTATTGGTTTAGTTAACAATTACCTTCACTTGATGAACTAGCTTGATGGTTATCATTGGCAGTTACTTCCGAATTATTAATGAAAAAGCCATTTCAACGTTTTTAATGTAGACAAATAAATAAATACAGTTTAAGGAAATTGGTATCTTTATAGCATTTTATGTTATGGTAGTGCTTTTTATCAAGTTTAATACGACGTACAAATAAATCGATTAAAATACCTACACATAGCATTAAACTTCGTCTAAAAGATTCATCTGCATACTACAATAAACAAAAAGTATGCATACCTCACAATTTAAAGAGCAGAACGGAAAAAGGCATTAACCTAATCATACGGAAAAACATAATGGTATCTTGATAGCATTTTATGTTATGGTAGTGCTTTTTGTCAAGTTTTATACGACGTACAAATGAATCGATACCAATACACATAGCATTAACTTCGTCTAACAGATTCATCTGCATACTATAAAAAGCATTAGTATGCAATGTATGCATACCTCACAATTCAAAGAGCAGAACGGAAAAAGGCATTAATCTAATCATACGGAAGAACATAAACAACAAATGATAAAAAAAATAGAAAAGTACCTACATTAATTACTAGTACAGATAAGATAGGAATTGTGTATGAAATAGTATGAATGAATTTATTGTGAACGAATGATTACCGTTGCCGAATGATAAGTCTAATATCAAACAACATATACTCGTAGGTATCTATTTACTATGTTATGGTGTATTATTTAATTGTGTATAGAATTTTAATAATGTCATTAAATAAACAGTTTTAAAACACTTGTTGGGATTATGGTTTTCCTTCAGTTATTATGACAAATATTTTTAATTTATTTTCCTTTTAATGATAGTGTTAAATTATAACACTGACATTTCATGCTATAAAACTCTTTTGTTGCCCTGGCTTTTATATCAGGTAATAATAACGCTATTAAAGCACTTCAACGTGTCTATTATCATAGTGGATATATTTATAGTTACCTCCCAATTCATACGCTTTCCGCATACATTAATAGCCGTAGCCAAACTTCACACGTATAATAAAAAAAACTGCACGAATTCCATTCGTTCATTCATTACCGATTGTAATCGCGTATGGATTCCATATTTGAAAGTGTTCTGATGATAAAGTAACGGTCACTAACGGTCGGGTGACCACTTTTCTGTAATAATGGTCAGTAGTACCTAATGACAAGTAGAATTATTATCGTTAGCTGGAACAATACAAAGATGTACGTGCGCGCGGGTAAATCTGAAACTAGCGTTAGTGCACACTAATCTGATGCTGGTTTGCGACATCAGCGCCGCTTTAGGCGGTAAAGATAAAATTGTAACAGTACAAAGCTGGAGAGGCAATTAGATATGAAATTATAGACGGCGGTGTCAGTTACAGATGTTCTGTTTCGGCCGCCATGTTGGGACAAATGCAAGACATCAAATACAGTTCCTTTGATGTCGTTAGTACTGATCGAAAAACATAATGTATAATGCGTATCCGCTAATTTAATTAACGACAAATTTATATTGGGTAATATTGGCATTGTCTTTACACATACACTTTACGTATTTATTTTCGTACTTACATTAACACTACATGTTTAAAACATCATTAGATTTGCCGTTTTATCAGCAACCGACTACCTAGATTCTGCTCGTCAATTGCAACCCAATTTCACAACAAAAAAGGTAAAATTTCACTTTCTCCAGAATCAGTCCGCATTAGGCCTGGTTACTTCACGATTGCCAAAGCATCAACAAATTACCTTTTAATTCTCAACTTTAAGTTGAGAATTGAAAGGTAATTATTACATGTTACAGAGCCCAAAACTATACTATATATGTAATTAGCACTGAACTGAATCATTATCACTTGTTTCACAACTGTTATAGGTCAACGACCTCGTAATTTTAATGATAAGTTTTCAAGGGAAAGTTAATGGTAATATTTAATGGTTTTTTAAAACACTTAATTCGTTTTATGAAGAAGAACCAGTCGTAAATTCGTATAGTTGTTAGTTATGAATATAATTATTTGTAATTTTTGTTTGTGAACATCATTATGATCTAGTTTAGTTGAGTATTAATTCTTCCACGATGAAATATGTATATTTAAAAAAATGTAATTAAGTAATTATGTATAAAAATTACGACACTATTTTAATGATGGTTTATTTTCAATATGTAGTATTAGAATTAAATATATGATAAGCTCGGAATTTGTATTATCTTGGTATTAACATTTGAATCTGTAAACCGCCGACATACTTCTCACAAATTCGGATACAAATTTTAAATAGAAATCAATCTAATTTAAATTTAAATGAGGTTGATTTACATTTCTATTAAAATTTTGTATCTGAATTGATTAAATCTACTCTATTTGGTACATATAGTATGTCAAGGGACTGTCTCATTTCAGGCGTAGACGGAGAGAGTCATACTGTCTTTGTCTTGCACTGGTGCTGGCGCCCAGAAGAAGGGGATGAGTGTAGTTTTTTTGTTCTTACTTACTGACAAGATTTGCTTGACCAACTATATCATATTATTTATTGAAAGTAGCAAAAACAAAACAAATTATTTCAGTCTTTGATTCTAGTTTTACTAAAAACCCGTTTTTAGAACTTATTATAATCTAATAAATAAATGAGGTAATAAATATAATTTTATTCGAAAAAACAATATTTTTACAAAATTGTATTTACGGGACAGATTTGCTAGTGAAATGGACAAAAGTAACAAACTCAAATTGGGCATAATCCAACGTATCTAGGCTAGGCTAGCTAGAGAGTCTAGAGCAGTCTAGAGACTGCCGTAGAGCGTGTGTGCAACTGTGTAGTATTTTTTTTTAACAAAATCTGTATTTTCGGAACAGATTCGCTAGAGAAATGGCCAAAAACGACTGACTAAAATTGTGCATAATTCAGCGTTTACAGTAAGTGAGTGTGAGTGAATAATTGTTCTTATTAGGTTTTTTTTTTAAACTGTATTTTCGCCACAGATTCGCTAGCGAAATGTCCAAAACAGACAAAATTGGGCATAATTCAGCGTATACAGTAAGTGAGTGTGTGTGTGAATGAATAATTGTTCTTATTAGGTTTTTTTAACTTGTATTTTCGCCACAGATTCGCTAGCGAAATGTCCAAAAGCGACAAAATTGGGCAAAATCCAGCGTATCTAGGCTAGGCTGGAGACTGTAAGTGGCATGTTAGAAAGCATATCGCCGTGCTCCAATAAAAGGTGTAAAAGCGGACGATCACGACCGTCACACTTGGGTACTGGGCGGAAAAGCATAGACAAGTTTTTTTTTTGAGCTAAGTAGCAATTTCCTTTTCGTTGAGAAAATGATTAACAACTTTTTTTTTTAATAAGATCGGTATGAAATAAAACTATGAAAAAAGGATTATATCACGTATATTGAATTTATAATACATCCCAACGTTTCGAACTCTTTACAGCGTTCGTGGTCAACGGGTTACTATACGCGATATAATCCGTTTTCATAGTTTTATTTAATGAGTAACTGTCGCGGTAACCGAAGACAATATTAAGATCGGTATCTTTAAGACAGCGAACAAAATATAGTCCGGCAAGCCAACTTTTTTAGTAGACAAAAGCGGCAATTTAGAACATGTAGGTGAGAAGGGTCGATCTCCTATACAAATTTAGAAATTAACACCTTTTTCTATTGTCACAAAAACAATTATGACTATTCTCTAATTAAAGTATTGTCTATGGTTTCTGATTTGGACCAAAAACTATATAAAAACTGATTATGATATTAATTACTTCACTCAAGAGCAATAACAATAGGTCACAATGTATAAATATTTCCATGGGACTATGTCATCGCTCTAGTGTACATATATGTATGTTGTGTACGTAAGTACTAAAGTATTTAGTCTTACAAAGGCGTATCGAATCAGCCATGAACTTGACTGTGGACTAAAGAGGTCAGCGAGGGTGAAACGAACAGATGTCCTCGTCTCGACGTTAATCCCGGTATTTGAAGTAAGGACTATAATTATAACAGGCTCCTTCTAATACATACAATATATTATTATATTAACTCAGTTGGTTTTAGTGTAATAGTGTAAATTTAAAGTGTGTGTATTGCCATACGATAATTAATAAATAGTTGGTTTTACGCTAACTTTGCAACGATTTAAATAAAACAAAGTTATATACATACGTGTATTTTCATGGATATTAATTATACAATGCAAAGTTAGCTTGGTCCGACTGTATCCGGAATTTGTCTGAAAGTTAGTTTCTAAACATAATTGCTAATAAAATAAAACTATGAAAACGGATTATATCGCGTATATTGAATTTATAATACATCCCGACGTTTCGAACTCTTTACAGCGTTCGTGGTCAACGGGTGATAATTGCTAATAGTTTTTAATTATAACTGTAACTCGCGACGGGTGGTAACGATTTTAATACATCTTTAAACTTTATGTAGCATAACAAAGATAAAATAAGTTTAACTTGATTTATTCGATAGATCTGAATCCGTTGAAACTAGAGATTTGCTTATGGACTTTGCAGAATTCGAAATATACGAATATTCGGTTCAGCTCATAGCTCATACCGAACCGAATATTCAGTTGGGCTGTAACTGCCTAAAACCAAAAAAACACATCATACAAGTTTGTACAAATCCGCTGCCTGCACCAGGGATTGGATACCTACCGGTATTTTTTGTATGAAAATGAAAACGGAATTTTTCGTTTTTTGTTAGTTAGTTCATTTCTAATTGGGAAATCTAATAATACGGACTCGTTACCTAAAAACACAACTGAGTTGTACATTTCGAGTGTAAAATAATTCGAAATATACATATGGTTATTACGAAGTTTTTGCCAACTCCGTACGTGTTTTAGATTTTAGAAGTAATCTACATGTAAATGTAGATATTCGGTATCTCAAATATAAAAGCTACAAACTGAACTAAAAACTCGATTTGATAGTGTTCAAAGAGTCACAAACTTTTTACAATTTAACTATT
The DNA here is from genome assembly GCF_947568885.1 of Cydia strobilella. Taxonomy (NCBI): domain Eukaryota; kingdom Metazoa; phylum Arthropoda; class Insecta; order Lepidoptera; family Tortricidae; genus Cydia; species Cydia strobilella. Next base: position 9,986,922 of record NC_086061.1, read on the forward strand.
TTAAATTAATGTTATAGGATATATCCTATAAATTACCAAAAAATTAGTAACATAAAAAAAATTGTTTTATTCGGTAAATATTCGGCAATAGAACCGAACTATTTGGCGAATACGAACATTGAAAAATATGCCGAATACCGGATAATTACCGAATATTCGGCCCATCTCTAGTTGAAACCAAAATTTGTAGATATAAATGGTTTTCAATATTTAAAAATGTAAAATAATGTAGGTATATTTAATAGTGTTCAAGGGTCACAAACTTTTTACAATTTAACTGCTTTAATTTAATGTTATAGGATATATCCTATAAATTACCAAAAAAATCACTCGTTACTTAAAAAAAATGTTTATTCGGTAAATATTCGGCATTTTGAACCGAACTATTCGGCCGAATACGAACATTGAAAAATATGCCGAATACCGAATAATTACCTAATATTCGTCCCATATCTAGTTGAAACCTAAATCTGTAGATATAAATGGTTTTTAATATTTAAAAATGTAAAATAATGTAGGTACCTAATAACATGAATATGCCATTTGATCCAGTCTGCGTACTCATAACTATTTACTGATGGTTCTAGTCAAGGTAGTATTTGCTTTGCAAGTTGCAACCGCAGAAACAACGCAGAGGGAAAAAACAACGGGTATTTCATGATAGGTAACTGTAAACCAAAACAGTGTCGATTACCGGAAATCCAAGCTATTATACCGTATCCTCCTCCTCTGCTGTGACAATAGTACTAATTTCCATTGAGCTTTGTTTAATTACTCAATTAAACGAGATTTTTTAGATGTCACTAAACTAAAGCATAATATGAATAAAAAAATTGTTACTTCCTACTTCGAGAAATACGATTAAACGTCAAAAACTCAAGCACGTTTAACGAACGCAACTGTCAAAATTCAAAAATAAAATTTAAAAACTCACTTTAGCTCCAATCTGGTTCCCGCACTGTCCGGCCTGGAGATGCACAATTTCCCTCATGTTTATTTTTTTAATTTGTTTTTTTAATCGGTTTGACAAGCTGCGGCCGGTGTGCGCTCCCTCGCCGGCTGAACCGAACTGAACGAGCGAAATGAACGAAAGGAACGGGAAGGGTGTGTGTGGCCGGTTTATCTCAATGCCTTTATTTTAAAAATAAATAAAATAGTCTCGTGTACCTACTACCTAGTGATAATCGTAATGAATCGTAATAATTTGAAAATAGGTGTTATCCTATCATGATACAAATGATTAATGCATACTTATGTTCTTATTGTAAGGGAAAATGAGTTTCGATTTAGCATGCCCAAAAAAAATTATTAAGTATACTAATGTTTTGAAGACCTAATATTTTAAGTTTACTAATATTTTTTGAATTACTTAGATATTTTTAAGATAATATAGAGGTCAACATATACGTAGCTTTTGGTGCAAAAAAATAAAATCGGGAATACCTAATTAATATGAAAAAAAGCAAATTCTGGTCAAATTTAAACTTTAGCACGGCAACACTGATGAATCATCAAGTTCAAACGACAAAGAAACCTTTAATTATTAGCAACCAGAGCAATTATCTGACGGCCAGCTACACTTGAGCCCTGGTTTATACCCAATCCTACACAAACTAAGGCTCAGGAGGTGAAAGTATTAACTTGAACTTTTAAAGTAGGTAAATAAAATACTTATTATAGTTAGTTTTTGCTATTTAGTAAATTATATTATAGTGTGTGTTATTAATTTCGATATATTATGACATAGGGTTAAAAACCAGCCAAGTGCGAGTCGGACTCGCGCATGAAGGGGTCCTGTACCATTACGCAATAAACGGCAAAAATCATGTTTGTTGTATGGGAGCCCCACTTAAATAATTATTTTATCCTGTTTTTAGTATTTGTTGTTATAGCGGCAACAGAAATACATCATCCGATGATCAGTTTAAATTTTCACAGATTTAGTTTAAATTTAAGTGGGGCTCCCATACAACAAACGTGATTTTTTGGCCGTTTTTAGGGTTCCGTACCTCAAAAGGAAAAAACGGAACCCTTATAGGATCACTCGTGCGTCTGTCTGTCTGTCTGTCTGTCTGTCCGTCTGTCACAGCCTATTTTCTCCGAAACTATCAATACCACTAATACCCATACCAATTAAGTTGAAATTTGGTATACATATCTACGTTTGTGACCCAAAGACGGACATGTAACGCAAACAAATGAATTTTATACATGGGGGCCACTTTTGGAGGGTAAATGAAAAAATTAAAAAATAAAGTTTTTCAGACTATATCGTGTTATATATCAAATGAAAGAGCTCATTGTGAGAATCTGAAATATATATATTTTTTTTTAATTTTAGGATAAATAATTTAGAAGTTATTCAAGAAAATATGCAAAAAATGACCACTCCCCCTCTTTATCTCCGAAACTAATGGGTCTAAAATTTTTAAAAAAATAAACAAAATAGATATTTACCTATAGATTACAGGAAAACCTATTAGAAATCGCAGTCAAGCGTGAGTCGGACTTAATTACTTAGTTTTTGATCCGACCCCTACGGGTTTTTTAAAGACATTTCACTCACGTTTCACATATAAAATATATTGTTTAAATTGTTTAATATACGTAACCCTTGGAACGCAAGTCCGACTCGCACTTAGCCGTTTTTTTGTGGTCAATACCACAATCACTTACCCTACTCGCATCATAATTACCCTAAAAGTGGGGTAAAGTCCCCGTTCGGTGACCGACGTAACCTCGAATGACCGATAAGTTGGACGCATTAAAAAATCATTAATGTACGGAGCATTACTCTGCTCAACAATGTCCAATGGTGTCTGTTTCTAGTTAGGGTACCCCAAAGGGTAAAAACGGGACCCTAATTACTAAGACTCCACTGTCCGGACTCCGGACAGACGGACAGTGGAGTCTTAGTAATTAGGTCTTAGTAATCTGTCTGTCTGTCCGTCTGTCACCAGTCAACAGGCTGTATCTCATGAACTGTGATAACTAGACAGTTGAAATATTCACAGATGATATATTTCTGTTGCCGCTATAACAACAAATACTAAAAACAGAATAAAATAAATATTTAAGTGGGGCTCCCATACAACAAACATGATTTTTTTGCCGTTTTTAGTAATGGTACGGAAACCTTTATGCGCGAGTCCGACTCACACTTGGCCGGTTTTTGAGTCATAGGTACTAACTACTTACACAGAATCCCAACTCGTCTCTTCTGTTCCCGAAAGTTAATGATGCTGGAGACAAAATGATGTGTATAACGTAGACGTTGTACATTGTAGTCGAAAATTGCTCACTCCAGTCTCCAACACTCCATACCGAGGAGTCTCATCGGGAGCACGCGTTGGCGGACCGACGCACAGGAATGCAGAACTGGTCTCCCGATGATACTACTCGGTATGGAGTGTTGGAGTGAGCAATTTTAGACTTAAAATACGTGAGTGATTATTTCCTATTGAGCAAGCCGATGGGCCCGATTGAAATCGATTTCTATGGACTATTTCTTAATACTAAACTTACTGATACCTGATACTGACATTACTGACCCACGCAGAGATGAGTTAAATAAAAACTTACAAAAGGAAAACATATGTTGTATATGTCTGTCTGTGTGTGTTTGTGTGTTTAAAAACGGCTAACCTTGACCGGGAGTAAGTGCATTTAAAATATCACATACATTTAGTACTCAATACTCGGTCCTTCGTGGATTGGCGCACTTTCGAGAGAAAATGGTTGAGTGGTTTCGTTTCTACAACTGCATAATAATAATAAGTAAGTACATTGACCTGTCTTTTTCAAATTTATAGTTGTTCCTGTGTCTGGGCCATTTTTGCGATGTTCAATTTATTTAGTTGTGGGTGTAAGTACACACCAATTCTTTAATATGACAAAAAATCGGTTTTTTCATCACACTCGCTCAGTAAATGTGGAATTGCACGCAGGCTTAGCGGGAACTATAGAAAAAGCGTTTTCCCTAGGGACTTATGAAGTTAAGTATTAACAGTTTCTAGTATTAAAAGGGTTCATTTTTGTGTCGCAAGTGTGATGAAAAACATTGTGTGCAACTCGGGGCGTAATAATATTGCAAACTCGAGTGTATAAATCGCTCCAGCAATCCGTCGCGATTTAACTATACTCTCGTTTGCGTTATTTAACTTACGCCCCATGTTGCACAATGTACAATATACTATTAGTCATTTGAAAATTGTATGTTATTTCTTTCGATAATCATTAGCTGTTTCGATCTCAATAGGAGAAAAAAAAAAATGTCCCAATGTACCTCGTCCTAATTTTTGAGGGTTCCCAGCCCACGCATTCGTAAATGTGTCGTTTTACTCCCTTGTGACATAATCTACTATTTCAATACTTATTTAACGTATTAAAAGCTTTCACAACTCGATTTAAAAGAAAATTGTCACACCTTACACATTAATGGGGCAATTAAAATATTTTCTTTCTTAATTAGGAAAATAGGATTTAAGTGTCTCCCGTTGTGTGTAACTTTATATTCCTTCGGTCAGGAAAACGAATTAAGTATATATTGTCTCGCGCAGCGGGCGGTAATCAGTTTAGGGCCCGGGGTACTTAATATAAAAATAATGTACGTGTGACGTGTGAATACGTGTGATGTAGGTGTGAATGACTAATTTGTTTAATTGTCATAATATTAGTACATGACCAGTAAAATTGCGTAGTGCCGCAGTTAGGTTAAGGTGCAGTGGGTTCAGCCAGCATTGTCAGCAGTTTTTTTTTAATCGTGTCGCTTTTTTAGGTCAGTACGGTTGCCGAAAAATGTGAATAGCAATCTTGAAGCATTTCTCTAGCAACTTCATCGATTCGAAACCTGATTAGCGTTAGACCAAGCTAAATTGGCAGCGATTTTGATAGCCCAGGTTGTGCAAGTGTTATTTTAAACGTCAAACTTCTATGAAGTTATGACGTTTAAATAATACTTGCACCGTCTGGCCTATCAAAATCGCGAGTGAGAGAAGAATGAGGGCCTACCGCGAACCACGTTCAAAGTGTTGCCTCCCTGTCGCACTTGTAAATTCGTACGTAAGTGTGACAGGAGGCAACACGTAGAACGTGATTCGCGGTAGGCCCTTCTGAACTTACTGCGCTCACCAATCAAACTGTCATATTAGTATCTGGGACAATAAACAGAGCTTAGGTAGTAGATAATTATATGTACTGTACTTTTCGATCCCGTTTGATTTACCTAAGGCCTAAGGCAATGATATTTCAAAATATGTTACTCTGTAAAGTAAACACCGAAAGAATCGGCATTTCGAGTAGCGCCATTGACCAATACAGCGCAACGAGACTTCGGAGACCGTTAGCAGACGGCACGCGAGCATAAAGTTTCAGTCTCGGTACTCGGTGTACTCAGCGAGCGAGTCGAGGTCTCCAACTAACCGGAGTTCTCCGATAACCTCTGATTTTCGTACTTTATCCTTATGGCTCTACACGATGGGCCATCATACTGGCTGGTACAAAAATGTACCAAAATCATTAACTTGCCCACAGAAAAAAAACGCCGGTTTTCCCGAACGTTTAAGGTCCGTAATAAGATAAAGAATTACAACGGACTACGGAGACCTTAGCGAATTTACATTTACCAAATTCCGAAATCCGAGTTCTGAGTTCTAAAGTGACTTTTTAAAGTTAAACGTTAAACCTTGTTTTATAAAGACCTTGCGAGCATTAATTTAAAACTAAATAAATGTGTGGCTACGCTAGCTACGCCATTTTGAAAAATGTATTAAAACTGAATCAACAAAAAACGACTATACAAAAGCAACGCTAATGGGTAGTTTATTATTTTAGTTTCTATGATTGATTCGAATCCCGGTTGGTATATACCAATGAATGAAGAATATGTGATAGCCTGCGATAGCCAGCCTGGCTTGTCCGAGCGATCAACTCGCAATCTTTCTAGCGATTATAATGTCAGTGCAGTTGCGATCGGCGAGACGAGATACAAGAAAGTACAAAGGTCTTTGTCCAACGCTACGCCAGCAAAATGACAAGAATTCTGTTTTCGTTCACCCTGTCTTCGCCTAGGTCTCCAGTTGACTACAGCGTTAGGATCTGGTCATCGAATCAGTGGTGGTTTAAGCAACGGATCTTCCGACCTGGTGTGAAGGAAAACATCTTGAGGAGGACGAGTCATAATTTCCTCTCTGGATTCAGATGGCAAGCGCTTTCGTTAAACCAAGTTAAACGTATGCTAATGTTAACTCTTACCCCCAGACTTCCCAAGTGAGTCGTAGCGAAATGCCTGCAATGGACAACGCGAGGAGGATGAATAGTGTGATGATGGGAGTTGCTTGACGACCGCCATCTTGGCGACATCGAGTCGGGATTAATTTTTTGTTTTTGCTCATTAACGTTGTTTGAAGTGTAATACTGATAGCTTATTATGCAGTAAACTTATGAAGACGTGTGCGGATAATGAAGAATTAATCTAGATACGAGTTTATCCACCGTTTTGGCGTCAACGCCAAGTATAGCTCCACGTGGCCCTTGTATAGTCGCTATCGCTATACAAGAGCTCATAATATCACAACTACCGAACAACGTCGTGCTCTAAGAGCATTTGGAATTTCTACCTCTAACCGTATCTGGATAGAGCCCTAGAGGCCATAATTGTATTATTTATACTTTTAGCGTACACTGGCTGATTTACATGAAGATTGAAGAAATATAACTCGATCCCACGTGGATCCCACTTTGACGTTGGCGAAATCATCGACAGTATCGATGGAGCCATTCTACATAAAGATTGATTGAGGGTGATGATGAGGTTGCTGTCCCGTACAATGTGAGGCAGTACATACATGCAGCGTACGGCGTTAACTGGAAGAGGCCAAAGCATTACTTACCAAACAAATGCTTGGATCAAGGTGAACCTTGTTTTTAAAGGAGCGCACTGACTATCAGTCCGCCGGACGATATATCGCCTTATCAGTTGTTCGGAACTGTCAACTTTTTGTTCTAACTGACAGGCTGATATCGTCCGGTGGACTGGTAATCAGTGGGCCCCTTATATCTTAGATACTAAAATGTCAGTCTCGATTTGTCCAACCGATCTGTCATAACTGGTACCTACAAAAGTAGGATAATTGAGTAGTGTAGTAGATTGGTAGGCCATCCGAAGTCCGAATGTAAGTTTAGTATTCTGAGATTTAGCATTTGGGTAACGTATTTATTAGCCATGATTTAGCATATAGCATATACAACAATTCGGGGTGTCATGCACCCCAGGTAGCAAAGTGCAGTCAGCGACGTCAAAATGACGTCATAATGATGTCTTTATGACGTAACGGACGTCATAATGACGTATAAATGCTACCTGGGGCAGTGGCGGTAGTGTACCTAAGACTCCTAAGAGACATTCGTTTAAGGTGCGTTAGGGTAAATTCATAAATCACAAACTGTCAGCATGATCGCAATCTGTTGACGCTTCATATTAATCATACATCACTCCACAAAACAAAGACTTAAAGAATGCCTCGAAAAAAAATACAGTTGAAATTCCAATACGACAGAAAAAACAGTTACAACAGCAGATCACTCAGCGTGTAGATAAAGTTATCTTAATCTTTGTTTACGACGCGAAACACTTAGACGGACGGACGGACAGAATGGCATTCCGGACTACTACAATATTGATTTGCAGCGAGAAAGTTTATCACTGAGAGCTTAGCTGTTGAGTGGTTAGTTACAGTAAATACCTTTTAAAAGTAGTAGATAATGAATGTGCACGTACCTAAGTAAATCTTGTTGTTATATCCCAGATTCATACATATAGTCTCTATTTATTTATTTAATCGTATGGCGTATATACATAAACATTCCCTATAAAATTGGATAATAGTCTGAATAAGATACTTATAAGTCCACATTCAGGGTCCCGAGCCACGAGATTATGTCAGGTGTTAATTTAAACAGATCTTCCGGGGGGCCTGCAAATGAGTGCAGAGGGCAGCGCTGTATAATGTGCTCAACGGTTTGAACCTCCTCACCACAGTCGCAGAGAGCAGAGTCCCGCCAACCCCATTTATGACGAAAGTAGTTACAGCGTCCGTGACCCGTCCTCAGTCTGTTTACACGACACCAGAGTTTTCGAGGCAGGCCAAACCCGTCTGGTAGTCCCTATATATATAAGCTTGCTTATGTACAAAGCTCGGTAAGTACAAAGATGGTTGGATAGTAAAAGGTCTCCCTCTAGTGAGACCTAAACATATACATAAGTACTTAAATTACATATGGGGTTGATTTATATCGTAATAGAATCTTAATATCGTACATGCCGGCAATGCACTTGTAATGTAACCCTCGAGGGGCCCATTTCTCGAACGGTATTAGACTAATATTATTAGCCCACGAACTGTCAAATCGTATGGGTTGCCATGACAACACACTAATGTCACTAATAATATATTAGACTAATTTCGTTCGAGAAGTGGGCCCCTGGTGTTGTAGGGTGTCCATGGGCGACGGTAAAAGTTTACCATCGGGCGCGATTCGTCTGATCGTTTGCCTCATATATTTATTTATATTTTATCATCATCATCATCACATCAGCCAGAGGACGTCCACTGCTGGACATAGGCCTCCCCCAAAGAGTGCCACAATGACCGGTCTTGAGTCACCCGCATCCAGCGGACTCCCGCGACCTTTGCCAGGTCATCAGTCCACCTTGCGGGGGGTCTACTTACGCTGCGCCTTCCGATAGTGGTCGCCACTCGAGAACCTTTCCGCCCCAACGGCCATCGGTTCTATGTGCAATGTGCCCCGCCCACTGCCACTTAAGTTTAGCGATTCGGAGGGCTATGTACTAAGTACGTACGTAATACGTATTAGAACTAATAGAATCGTGGTGTCACACCTCACCTGGAAGTAAGTAACTAGGTGTGGATGGACGCGGGCGCCGGAGTCAATGACCTGTGGCGCCGCGCCAACTACGTTTAGTTGTCTATTACAGTTTTACAATAATTACAATACTGCCGTTGGCTCTCGCTGATATGTAGGTAGGTAGTAGGTACAATACGCAATATTCGAACCCGCTCAGCAGCGTACCGAAAATGTGCGAATTAGCGCTGAAAAGGTAAGAATTACATTAAACGTGTCGAAGACAGGTTCTTCGTATATTTTTTAGTTCACTAAGCCAACGTAAACGTAAATACAAATAATTTAATACACTTTTAGTAAATATTCCACATTCCTAACTAGGTAAATTACAAACTAAAATAACCTTCACCTTCAGAGTTAATTTAATTGCATGTAAATGAATATAAATATACATAATGCCATCCATCTTATGAGATAACATATAATATATATATAACCGGTACATTCGGTAGACTTTAATTTGTTTACTTTGCTGATTCACTGAGAGACTTCCAGACGAGTTGGATGTATTACCTTGGTCTTGTTTTGGTTTTAAAAAGTAAAAAGTTACGGCCATTTTGAAAGTTCGCGCGTTTTGTTTGTGGTGCTGTTTTTTGCTGAGCAGAAGGAGACGAAGGTAATGAAATTTTTCCACGATAAAAGTGTTTGAGTTTCTCATGCTGTGCCTATCTCTTTTTATTCATTTAAAAATCTGCAAGTACTTATGAGTTCGTAATTTGGAAAGCCATTACGAGCTTGCAGGTAAGTAATGAAATGGTGAGTGAAATCGAAAGTATAATATTTCTAATAGCTAACAGAATCGATCACACTCGATTTCATAAAGGTGCGATAATGTTGACGTCGAGTGTATACTGTATAGTGTATAACGTACCGTGTGTTTACTTACTTATGACCTACTTATCTACAGCAGCAATAGTAAGCTTATCGAGTATACCTACCTACCTTAAAACCACCCAACTTAAGTTAAAAAGCCCCCAAGCTCCCGACTTTGGTCCAAAATTAACTATAAACATATTAGTGCATTAGTGTTAATTTAATTAACACTAATGCACTAATATGTTTATTTAGGGGCCCATTTCTCAAACGATATTAGTGTGTTGTCATGGCAACCCATACGATTTGACAGTTCGTGGACTAATATCAGGGGTGCGAAACTCCTCGCTTCGGGCAAACTCGGCTTCGTTCGGCTCAGCATTGCTCCGAGCAATTATTAGGGTTGGAACAACTTGACGTCCCTTTGCGTGCACGACCACAGATAAGATAATGACTTGAATTTTGACAACCCTAAATAGCCGAAAGGGATAGCATGATTCGTCCCTGAATCTCTGTCAAACTTCGGTTTTGTAGGAAGTTTCCTTTCTGTACGGTAGTACTATTTATTCTGTGCTAATATTAGCCTATTACCGTTCGAGAAATGGGCCCCTGGTGTAGGGTTACCATATGGAAGAATTAAATGTTCAGAGATTTGGCGTAGGTTGAACGACGCCCCGGGCGGCGCGGCGGCTGCGCACTGCGTTGGGTCATTCCTAAAGATCCTGACACTTGCCAAGTCCGGCCGCAATCCGGACAAAGAAAAATCCTGACATGTCCGGATAAATCCTGACGTATGGCAACCCTACCTTGGTGTGACTTAAGTATGGGTATTATTTGATGGACTACATAAATGAATTCCATTCCAATTCCAAGTACCTTATGTGTCCATGAAATTATGTGGCACTAACTATTCTGGTTTTATAAGTTTAGTAAGTGGATAAAGTAGTAATAATAAGCCTATGATAATATTTTTTATCTTGAATTGAATATGTACCTACATGTAGTAAGTGGTGAAGTAGGTACTTACTGCGTATTTTACAGATAACAGTGTTTTCCTCTCATTTTTCTAAGGATCTTTGTATCAACAGTAGGTACCTAATAACAATCAATGGCTACGAAGCTTAAAGGATGACTTACGTTAGACCGGGCCGGGCCCGGGCTGAGTCGTCCGACACGTCATTTTCTATGACGGCTGATTGGTGATTAAGTGGTGCTTTTCATGGAAAACGAAGCGCCGGAAGATCCGATCCGGCCCCGGTCCGGTCTAAGTATCTTCATCAAGTTTTTATTGTGCAATCATGGAATCTTTTAAGCACGACGGTCACATGTCATGGTAATTTGGGCAATTCGCGTAAACATGTAGTAAACAACTCGTAGAAAAAGTTTCCATGAATATATTGATGGCAGAAGTGATAAACAATAGGGATGATGACACATGTTGAATTTTATAACAAAATCTAGTAACATAGATAGCAAATGAGTAATTTATCACAATACTGTAGATATTAAAATAATATATGGGAATCATACAAAAATACAGGACTTGAAAGTTTCAAAATTTAATTAATTTTTCAACTTCCAAAACGGAAAAAAGTAAGGGTACCATTCGATTTCTTACATTTTATCCAAAAAAAGATTGTACGGGAACTATATACATAAACGCAATATTTCACCGACAAAAAGGCAATTTTCTTATTTTGTCCATACATTCAAAATGGGCTCTGTGAACTTGACGTCACGATCACTTATCGTTTTGTTTGGAGCGTTTTGCGAGTGAAGTACGACCACAGTACGACTGTCGGACTTTGACTATCATTACTGACTTTTGTATTGCTTTAATGCAATGGGTCCCATATAGACATTTGATCCTGAAAATAAACCTGATCGATTAATACCATTAATGAAAATTTGTCATCTAACCTATTTAATTTGCTACCTATACTGGTTGGAAAAACGCAGATCGCAAGCCGCATCGGCGTACAATAACAACGAACGCTAACTAGAATTAGTATTTTTCCCCTCACTAGCTCGGAAAGCCGTCTATTATCCTTTAAAACAAGCGGGGAAAAACGCATTTTATCCACTAGTGGGGAAAGTAATTTGACCTTGGATGGAGCGTGTTTAAGTAGCTTGACAGATAACAAAACGTAAAACGCTCATGATAATGGTTCGTTCGATATTAATTATCATTAAATAAATGGTTTGAGAATCTAATAAAAAATACCAAATTTAGCTTTATTTAATCATTTTAAGTCATAAACCTTAAAATTCCATAAGAAACGTTAGATTTTTTGTAATGATGTTAAATATAATTCTGAACGCACAAGTTGAGTCGATGCAATTTCAAAACGCATCGTTGACATTTCATACGTCAGAACAGAAATGTCAACATTGTCAACAAAATTTTTACTGTTCTTTTCACCGACTCGCGTAAAAATCAGAATTTCTAGTGTTTTCTGTTATAATATCGTAAAACAATAAGTGATTCCAGTGATGAAGATGATCTAACGCCTTTGGATGTTGCACTTTCCTCGCTATAGTGAGGGGAAAAGTTTTGTGTTACACACGGGTGCAAATGTATTTTACTTCTCGTGTTGAAACACTTGCTACGCTCAGGATTCTATTTTAGAACCACTCGCTTCGCTCGTGTATACATACGATAAAATGTATTTAAATATGGATAAATGATTTTTTTTTGCATTAATTATTTTTATGATTTTGACACATGTTCTTTCACTGATATGTGTTAAAATCATAAAAATAATTAATGCAAAAAAAAATCATTTATCCATATTTAAATACATTTTATCGTATTTTTATAAATCTTCATTTTTAGTTTTAAAGTGTGTCGATAGATGGCAGTGAATTTACTGTGGTTACAAAATTTACTATGACAGTACCGCTCTATAATATTATATCCTCTTTGGTACAGTTAAGTAGAACAGCCTATTCCCGTGAGGGTATTTTGAGCTCTGTAGGCCGAGCACATGATTGACGGGTAATCGATCTCGCCACGAGATAGACTACCCGTCTTTTACTAAATTATCGTCGTCGTTTGAATTAAAGGGGGACGGGTAGTCTAATATATATGTCGCGGCGAGATACTCTCGCGCCAATCATGTACTAGCCCGGCTAGTCAGCCATCTAAGTAGAGTTTTTTCCAAGTTTTTTCTACTCATAGACTTGTAATGGTTGAATTAAGATTTCGTATACCAAACTGTAATAGCGTACTTTTCATGTATGGGCTCCCAACAGTCCCAACTCAACTATAATATTCATAAGCAAACTCTGTAGTCAACTATAATGAAGTTGACCAATCACGTGTTAAGGATGACTCACGTTAGACCGGGCCGTGTCCGGGCCGGAGCTTCCGGCGCTTCGTTTTCTATGGAAAGCATCACGTGATAACCTGTCATGTCATAGAAAAGTAAGCTCCGGAAGCTCCGGCCCGGACACGGCCCGGTCTAACGTGTGTCATCCTTTAGGCCACTCAGCAAGCTTCGTGGCTTAACAGTTAACACTGTACTAGACCAAACTAGACTGAAAACTTTCTATTATACCACGATTGTATAATAGTTATTTGTTATACAAGGGTGCAAAGTTGTATTTTACCTGCGAGTGTGGAATTGAAACACGAGCAAGCGAAAGGATTCTATAGTTGAACCACGAGCGAAGCGAGTTCTTTCACTGATATGTGTTAAAATTATTAAATAACAAACGAAACCGTCAACGCCCTCTATACGAGAGTAGGCCCTTTGGCCTACTCGTCGTCGTCGTCGTCGTCGTTTGGTCTTTGACAGTACCTTTGTACTGTCGCCATCTGATCGAGAGTCAAATTTTCGTAATTTTCGAGGCACGTTTTTCCCTTAAGCCTGTATCCATCAATTACGGAGTTATATCTATCTTTGACTGCAAGCGTGCATGTTGAAAACGTCAAGTATTTTAATGCCACGCAAGAGGTTTAGAAAAAAAAATATAAATCTCAAATCATTTATTCAGATAAGACATCAATACAAGGGTTCTTTTTCTCTTTCTCTAATGACTGATACTTATACCCCGGCCACATGCTCGACGAGTGGTATGGGAAGTCTGCAGGGCAGTATGGCGGCGGATGATGATTAGCACGGCCTACTATGTCTCTGCCTATCCCATGCTACTCGTCGAGTATGTGGCCGAGGTATTTGAGCGGTCGTGAGCAAAGCGGAAAAATGCTGGCAGCCTGCGTAGCGCCGGAAGGCGAAGGCCCGGGTAAATTTCATGATCACTGCTTATTTTTTCAGATGTGGTCTCGTGAGCAGCTCGCAGTGGAACTTTTCGACGCCGGTGCAGTTCGCCTGGGCGACATCGAGGCCAAGGAGGGCCGGCGGACGCCCATCTACTTCGACCTCAGGGTCATCGTGTCACATCCCACCATTATGGTAACTCGTCATCACTTGCTTATCCTCGTCCTAATCTCATATCGTCTCTCAGGCATCTGCTAAGGAGGGCCGGCGGACGCCCATCTACTTCGATCTGAGGATCATCGTGTCACACCCCACCATTATGGTGACTCATCATCATTCGGTTGCCTGAAGTGGTCTCGTGAGCAGCTCACGATATGAAGTTAGCCAGGGCGACATCGAGGCCAAGGAGGGCCGGCGGACGCCCATCTACTTCGACCTCAGGGTCATCGTGTCACATCTCACCATTATGGTAACTGGTAACTCGTCATCACTTGCTTATCCTCGTCCTAATCTCATATCGTCTCTCAGGCATCTGCTAAGGAGGGCCGACGGACGCCCATCTACTTCGATCTGAGGATCATCGTGTCACACCCCACTATTATGGTGACTCATCATCATTCGGTTGCCTGAAGTGGTCTCGTGAGCAGCTCACGATATGAAGTTAGCCTGGGCGACATCGAGGCCAAGGAGGGCCGGCGGACGCCCATCTACCTCACCTCACCTCAGGGTCATCGTGTATCGTGTCACATCCCACTATTATGGTAATTCATTATTCCCATACCCTCGTCCCATTCACATGAGGTCTTTTATTCTCATATCGTCTCAGACCTCAGACGTAGAGACCAAAGAGAGCCTCTACTCTATTATATTCTGTTTTTTTATTCCGTAGACTAAAATGACATTTCATGTGGTACTAATAAATGTCATGTCTTACACAAGAAACGTCATTTTTGTCTACGGAATAAAAAACAGACCTTAGTGCAACCCAAGGCCGCACTGGCAGGGTCGCCATGTGAGGTGTGACTTAAAGACAAACAACTAGGTTCTAGTATAACCGTATATTAAAGGCTATGCCTGTGTGTGGGTGAGACGTAGTACACACACAGCACACACTACATGACGTGTGGAAGTCCTCAGACACTTCCTATTCGTCCCAAAATAACTACTTTTTTCGGGTCCTAATTCTTAAAATCCTACCGAGAGGTCACTATCCTACTCACCAGTTTTACGAGAAATCCGTGAAATCCGTCATGTACGATACGATATACGTATACGTACGATATACATACTTGAGTATGTCTTCCTAGATCCCCATATCCGGGAGCAAAAGTCGATAAAATAAACTAGGTTTTATAGCAGAACCGTTGCCAAAATACGCAAATAGTGGTAAACTATCGCCTAGTTTTAAATTAGTAGTTTTATTAGATTGCCCGTTTATCGATTTTATGTGATAGCTGAACGTTTGCGTCTCTTACCAGACTCGTATGGTATGTAACAAAGCTCATTTTTAGGGTTCCGTACCCAAAGGGTAAAAACGAGACCCTGTTACTAAGACTCCGCTGTCCGTCTGTCTGTCTGTCACCAGGCTGTATCTCATGAACCGTGATAGCTAGACAGTTGAAATTTTCACAGGTGTATTTCTGTTGCCGCTATAACAAAAAATACTAAAAAGTACGGAACACTCGGTGCGCAAATCCGACTCGCACTTGGCCGGTTTTTTTACCAAACATCAGTAATGAGTCACTTAGTTTAGTTTTCAAAGTTGTACAAATTTTAAAAAGATTAATAATCATATAATAATTTACATACATACAATAGTTATTTGATACCAACCCGAGCAAGCGAAAGATACCAAAATTGAACCGCGAACGTAACAAGTGCTGGTTCGAAAAATGACTTCTCGAGCGTTGCGAGGGTTTCAAGGCACCGAGTGAAACAACATTTTGCATCACACCAACACAAGGAAAATACTAACTGTAAAATATTAAACAAAATCAAAGCAAATCAAAGCGAATGTTAATAAATATTTATCATTCAAAATCATCATTTAAAAGTCAATTCAAATCAAAATTTGCAGTTGATTACTTAGCCTCACATGCGGATAAAATTAAACTTTCTCATCAGTTTTTGAACAATCAAGAGGGCCTTTACCAGTTAGTTTGCTGAAATTAGCTATTTATGCAACAAGTGCAGAAAGAATTAAAATTCTACAGTTGACATTTAATTTAATTTATTAATTCGTTTTAATTGTTTTTTCTTAAAAATTATTATGTAACAAATGTAATGTGTGTTTTGTATATGACATTTATTCCGGTTTGAATTAATGAAATCTTATTTACTTAAGTTAAGTTGCAATTGTCAATTGCAATGTCTATCTTTTTGTTTTTAGCAATAAATGCATGTTAGCCATTAAGTATTAATTGTAATGCCAATTAGCACGTAAAGTTTAGCTGTTAGTGCTTATTGAATGAAAAATAAATAAATGAAAATAAATGAAAAAGTGTATGATTTCCGACGAGTGGAATTTTATTCACGAGCGAGCAAAGCGAGCTAGTGTATAAAGGAATACGAGTCGGAAATCATCGTTACGCACGTGTATCATACAATGTTTTACTATGCATTGTGCGAGTAAATAAAAAAACATATTATGGCAAATAAGTTTAATTATTAAAAGGAGTGTTTTAAATCGACACGAGTTGCGAATTACCTATTCGCACGTGTATCGTACAACGTTTTACAGTACATTAAACTTTCGACATATGCACGAAAAGTGCTCTTTACGCTCTAGTGTGAGAAAGTAGCACCATGTGCTGTAAAAAAATTGAAAACAAAGCACTGGTGCGGAAAAGTAGTACTTTCAGCATGATATGGCTCCGTAGGAAACGCACTTTTCGAGCACATGCATTGTAAAAGAAGTTTCCGCATTTTCATGTTTCATAAAATAGAAACGACATTTTAAAATGACGGCAATTAATCTTGTTTAAAACTCCCATAGGGGAGACCGAGGTGAGTTGTGACAGGGGAGTTGTGACAGCTAAACTTTTGTCAGTTGGCCAGTCGGTATTTGACTAAATGGTCTGTATCATCTGTAGGGGAGACCGAGGTGAGTTGTGACAGAGGAGAGTTGTGACATCGTCGATTTTTTGGAAAGTATTTACTGTTAGCGAGCTAGCAACAGTACGCGTTTGTTAGCTAGTAACTTGAACTAACAAACGCGCGTTATTAGTTCATAGATTCCAAAAACTCGACGTTGTCACAACTCTCCTCTGTCACAACTCACCTAGGTCTCCCCTACAGATGATACAGACCATTTAGTCTGGCCAACTGACACAAAAGTTTTGCTCGCCACAACATTTCAGCCACTCTCTGTTGTTTAAAAAAAAAACTGCGTTCTAAAATAGCCAACGTCAAGATGCGTTCGAAATAAAATAAGTTAACCATCAAACAAACTAAATTGTACGTCTTTGTTAATGGAGAATATAGAATATGTTGGACTTTATTATAAAGGATTAAGTTTCAAATCAAAATAATTTTGGATTTTCGAGAAGTATAAGGTAAGGTGGTTTTGTGCAAGAATTTGTGCGTTTCCCGCCGTCTATATCGAATGCAGACGACAAAATGATAACTTCTAGTCTAAATAGTTTGTTAAAAGTTTTACGAATTCCGCCCGCGTGGAGCTATTAAACTCTATAGTTTAATATAAACTCTATAGTTTAAATATACCAAATGTACAATCGCCTCGAGTAGGGAAATTGTATTTGGAGAGAAATTTAACAATATTCTAATGCCAGTGCGAATCAATCGAAAGCCACCTCCCCCGTTTCTGCACGGCGAACAGCTGGTTGGTACCGACACCCCTGAGGATTTGAGTACACTTAAAGAACCTCTGAACTATGGTACCGTATACTGGGGTTACTTTAATTTGTGAGGTAACATTGGTCATCGATTTTTAAACTATAAGGAATTCGTTTCTGAACGCTTTCATCTATTTCGGTTAAGCATGCCAATGCCAACCATATCATAAAATGTTTAAGTTCGCATTCAAAAAATAACCTTAAAGGCGGAATTCCACCAGTGTGCGGCACAAGCATTTTTGTACTGAATTTGCTTGTCCCGCACACTGGTGGAATCCCGCCTTAATATTCATCAATGTTATCCCGCGAATCAAAGTAGCCCCATTTTACGGTATTTCCGAATACGGTATTACGCGATTTCGGGGTTGGTCCCATAGTAAAAGTTGCTCAGTATAATCCCAAAACCTCCCTGGCAACTGGAATGCACATATTTTTTAGCCACCGTGTATAGGGTTTAAAAAAACATCATCTCTGTACGTACAAGTCCACACCACCTTGGTGACGCAGTCCATGCTCAAATTTAACTTAGAACAACCTTAGTGTAAGGCCTGAGTGGCCGCTCGAGTTGGGCGTGCAGCGGGGCGGGGCATGCGGCGTCCATGTTAAACAAATGCAAACGTATAGGAGCGGCCTTAGTGCACGCTGCTCAAATCACTTGTGAGCCCGACGCCACGCTGCACGCCCCGCCGAAAGCTCCGCTTCGAGCGTCCACTCAGGCCTTACACTTATACCACAGGGCGGACACGCTATACATCAAAAATCACTTGCGTTTCTATTGTCTGTACACGCGTCTGGTGTGAGTAAGTTGCCTAAAAATAGTACTGAGCAGCCGGCAAACGGCCGTCAATCTGCTACCGCGGGGTGAGGTAATTCGAGTCGGGGCGGGGCGGTGCGTGGCCGTTCTGTATGATAATACTATTACTTATTCTGTGCTTATACTGGCAAACAAAAATAAATACAGAAGGGCTTGTTTGACCGACTTGCTGCCTTGAATTTCAACTAATTTCAAGGCTTGAAACGAAGTCAATCAATCGATGTATAATTTGTCAACTGGTCAACTCTGTAGATATATGTTTATAGTTTATGTAGGTTACCCTAGTTATACATATACCAGTTCGTAGATTTAGGGCGCGAACGAAAGTTTCACATGCATTGATCACAGAGATCATGTATGCTGACGACCTATGCTTTCTTGCAGAATCCCCAGATGGCCTGCAACAGCTGATGTCTGTTTTTCACCAAGCCTGCTGCAAGTTCGGCCTTAAACTTAGTGTCAAAAAGACGGAGGTGATGTCTGGACTCACATGGTCACGAGACACTAGCCGTACAGCTTGGTGAGGATGTGCTGAAGCAGGTCAACAAATTCCGTTATCTGGGGAGCACTATAGAATCGAAGTGTGACCTTGACGCTGAGATCAACAGCAGGATCGGTGCTGCAGCAGCAGCGTTTGGAAAACTGTGTTCCAAGGTCTTCTGCTCACACGACCTAAAACTGGCCACCAAAATTTCTGTGTACATGGCGATCGTGCTGCCAAACCTTTTATACTCTTCCGAGGCGTGGTGCGTGTACCGTCATCACATTCGTACCTTAGACCAGTTCCACCTCAAATGCTTACGTAAGATCATGAACATCAGAGGGTCTGACCGAGTGCGAAATACCGAAGTTCTGCGTCGAGCCAAGGTCGGTGGAATAGAGGCTTACCTAATGCGTCGACAGCTTCGGTGGTGCGGTCACGTATCACGTATGGCGGAGGAGAGAGTGTCGAAGCGCATCTTTTTTTCTGAACTAGAGGAGGGTAAACGGAAACCTGGCGGACAACTCCTCCGATACAAAGATGTTCAGAAACGAAACATGAAAAGATGCAACATCGAGCCCTCTCAGTGGGAAGGTTTGGCAGCACAGCGTCCTGAGTGGCGCAGGCTGGTACAGGACAAAGTCCGCGATTTCGAGGAGCAACGCATAGTTGACCTCGATGCTAAACGCGACGAGCTGAAAGCACGCCAGCCTGCTTCCATTCATTGTGCTCATGTGCACGGGGGTTCGCCTCGAAGATCGGCTACATCAGCCATATTCGGGCGCACGAGCGCCGTGCTAACTGTAACAGTTAGCTCCTAGTTACTAGGAGTCGAAGTGGTCGCCATGGTCGAAATCGGCCGGAAGGATCATCATCATCATCACATATACCAGTAGGCCGAGCACATGATTGGCGCGACAGTATCTCGCCGCGAGATAGACTACCCGTCTTTTACTAATTGTATGAATTAAAGAGGGACGGGTAGTCTATGTCGCGGCGAGATATTCTCGCGCCAATCATGTGCTAGCCCGGCTGGGATATAACCGAGAAAATTTAAGTTCGCAAATTGCGGGGATTTTTCTCTGTCACTCTAATCACACCTTAATTGGAATAAATAAAATAAATTAACGTCGTAAGGCCCACCATACAAAGTTTTCCTATTTTTAATTTGAACCTTGTTGTATAGATTAGGGTGACTTTCGTTTGTTTTAGAAAACAATGGTGCTTCGTAAAAAGTCACACACAGACACAGCACATTTCTATATTTCCCTATTAATTGGAATAAAAGAGCAAAATCCCCGCAATTTGTCCCATGTCGTGTCATCAACTGACGGTCTTTCCACCGCGATACAACCGGCTATGTTTTAGGGTTCCGTACCCAAAGGGTAAAAACGGGATCCTATTACTAAGACACCGCTGTCCGTCTGTCCGTCCGTCTGTCTGTCTGTCACCAGGCTGTATCTCGTGATCTGTGATAGCTTGACAGCTGAAATTTTCACAGATGATGTATTTCGGTTGCCGCTATAACAACAAATACTAAAAACAGAATAAAATAGAGATTTAAGTGGGGCTCCCATACAACAAACGTGATTTTTGACCGAAGTTAAGCAACGTCGGGCGGGGTCAGTACTTGGATGTGGGTGACCGTTTTTATAAGTTAATGGTACGGAACCCTTCGTGTGTGAGTCCGACTCGCACTTGGCCGGTTTTTAATTCATGATAGCATTCTAAACTATCATCTGACAAAGCGACAAACGAGAGGCGACGACAAAAAATTTTTTTACGTGTTTCGGTGGCTGCCATTCCTCTACCCACAAACGGAGCGGCAGCTGTCGTACACGAAGGTTCATCATACATAGCCGTTAACCACTACTAGATATCGCCCGGGAGGGCCGGGAGGCGATTGGTCAGGAAATCCACTGGAAATCTGCTACTGGCTCGCGGTATTTAGGCCCCATACGCACGAGAGCTTTTTCAACGCGCGTTAAAAAAGCCTCAGAATAATGACTAAAGCATAGAAGTCGGGCAAAAATGCTTCGCAAATATGTATACCCGTACTTTACTTCCTTAAGAATTAGATAATGTGCCGAAAAGAGATGCATATATGCTTGTTATTTCTCATTTACGTACGGTGTCATAAGTTTGATAATTTGCTAGGGATGTGACTGTGTCGACTTTTTATATCGATAAA
Source organism: Cydia strobilella (assembly GCF_947568885.1). Classification (NCBI taxonomy): domain Eukaryota; kingdom Metazoa; phylum Arthropoda; class Insecta; order Lepidoptera; family Tortricidae; genus Cydia; species Cydia strobilella. The sequence goes on from NC_086061.1 coordinate 10,008,220, forward strand.
TTATGCATAAGTTTATGTGCCGTGTAAAAGAATAATCACGAAATTGGCAAATTGATAATAGTCTGGCTAATGAAAGTTGAACCTGAAAAAACGCGGCAATTTCAAGAAATCTGTAGCAGGCGGCTCGTTGAAATGAAATGAAATGCGTGGAATACAGAATACAGAATACAGAATACAGAATACAGAACCGTTACAAGGATTGCATAACTTTTATACTTTTTATAATTTTCATATTCTAAAAATCATTAAAAAGTATAAAAATTATGCAATCCTTGGAATCAAAGAGCCGCCTGATATGAGGATTAATGCATGTACCTAATATAGCTTTTATCTCATTTGCAGTCTACCACTCAGAACCGTCTAACTACACCTCTCGTTTTTTTATCATTAGAAAGAAGGCGAGTGATCTTAACGTGTCGTTTTATCGAAAAACACTTTGAAAATAAGTCACAACAAATATAATATACGATCATTTACATACTTTTGCTTTCATAAGTAAAATATTGCTATATTTATAAAAAAACTTTACAATAAAAAGACACGTGGAAATGGTTTACCGTTTTTTCTAATGCTAAAAGACTAAGTATAGTTTCTAGTCATGTACAGTCAGCTGCAGAGAAAAGGCACCCCCCCTGCATACAAAGTTCTGTAAATTAGTATGGACGTGGGGTACCTTTTCTCTGCAGCTGACTGTACCAAATAGGAAATGAAAAAAAAAAACGTTCGTGTAATATATTTTTTTTATTTAATAATAGGGAATATTACGCGAAACTCGGCGTAGGTGGCGCCACTATCACAATCTGAGGGTCTATCGCGAAACAAGAAAATCGAACTTTCGTTATCTAACATCTCTGTCACTCTTGCGTATTCGAGCGATAAAGAGGCAGATAAATAACGAAATTTCGGATTCGAGTTTTCCGGTAGGTCCCCTGAAAACTTGTCAAAAACCTGTTAAAGGTACAGTATGAATAAGTTACGATACGGTGCACTAAAAAAGCTAGTGCTGCACTCTGGTGGCAGAACATTGCAGTAATATCCCCTATTCCTCGTCCTTTGGAAATCTGAAATAAAAAGTTGAGTTTTGTGACCAACAATATTAATAAAAGGAACATTCATCAATGATCATTAATGTCTTTTTTATTAGGGTTCTGTACCCAAAGGGTAAAGACGGGACCCTATTACTAATACTTCGCTGTCCGTCTGTCTGTCACCAGGCTGTATCTCATGAACCGTGATAGCTAGACAGTTGAAATTTTCACAGATGATGTATTTCTGTTGCCGCTATAACAACAAATACTAAAAAGTACGGAACCCTTGGTGCGCGCGTCCGACCCGCACTTGACCGGTTTTTAGTATTAAACTATAGTCTGGCAAACACAATCTGTCAGTAAGTAAGAACAAAGAAAACTATAGGTACAGTCGAAGGCAAAAATATCGATCCAGACAAATGGCTTAAAAATATATGAACACGATTTTATTGTCTGAGCGTTCACATATTTTTGAGACTTTGGGAATGTAAATATATTTATGCCCTTGACTGTACTAATCAATTAAAATGAGACAGTCCTGGGCCAAACTATAAGAAAGCTGTAAATGTCGATAGGTTATTGATCTGAGGTCGATACATCACTATGCCAAAAATATAACCTTTCATACTTAGCAGAAAAGTTCGAAAATTTATGCAAAAATCTATATAGACTTGAATGCAAGTAATAATTACATAAACAATATATCGATTTCTATGTTTAGGGTCAGGTCCTATAAATTAATTTCTTCAAAATTGAACAAAACTCACCGATTAAAGGTTATCGGTTCGTGCGTATTTTCTTTTCTTCCTGTATGCGATTTACATCCCTCGATCACACAAGACATTATCACAAAGGGAACTTCAAACCATTACAAATAAAAACTCAACACGTTTTCCAACAATCTTTCAGGAATAGCAAGAATATAATTAAAATAAACCAAGATGACCGCTGAAACATCCCCAAAAAATTTCAACTAAAATAATACGACTATGTCAAGTTGTTACAGTTGACACCTACCTGTGAAATAACGAACTTATATTTTATTTGGCTGGATTATATTATAGAACCACATAGGACCATTTGACATTTCCCTCAGTTCATCTTATGACAATACTGAAAAAAACGAAAGAACTTGCGGATTGTTGTCTCACTCACTCATAGACAAAAAGTAATAACGTGTTGTGAATACGATATCTTTTACCAAGCTTTTATTTTTGCCCGGCTTCTTTGCTTTAGTCATTATTCTGAGAAAAAAGCGCCCGCACGCTAAATTTGATTTAAAGACCAAGGCTTAAAGTTGAAAATCCAACAACGCTTGATAAAAAGCGCTACCGCCATCGTGTGAATAAATACACATGTTTCCATTTGTGTCATTCAAACGATTTTTTAACGCGCGTTGAAAAAGCTCTCGTGCGTATGGGGCCTTATTTTAAATTATAACCAGTGTGAAATCTTTATACCCAACGACATCTTTTGGAAAACGCGCACAATCATATTGGTAATTTTTCTTTCTGTACACAGATGGCGGTAGCTCTGCATCTACAAAAACTAGCAGCCGAAATAAAGCACGACATCCTATGCGGGGTGCCGTATGCCGCTCTCCCGATCACCGCCGTCATGACGGTCAACACTGGAACACCCATGATCATGAAAAGAAAGGAAACAAAACCCTACGCCACCAAGAAAATCCTCGAAGGAATCTTCCAACCGAGACAAAAATGTCTCGTTGTAGAGGACGTAGTGACATCTGGCGGCAGTTTGCTAGAAACAGCAAGAACGCTACGCAACGAAGGCTTAAGCGTCACCGACGCCGTAGTAGTTCTCGACCGCGAACAAGGTGGCGCTGCTGTGCTCAAAAGAAATGGCGTCACTGCACACTCACTTTTCACAATGAGCGAATTAGTGAAAATTCTTAAAAACACCGGGCGATTAACAGATGAAATTGTAGAAATGGTGTCCGATCATATAAAAGTATGTCAGTTCGGTATTGGCGATAATTTAAAAATAGCTGAGCGCATTTAGGCCACATCATTAGAAATAAATCTAATAAGCTTCGTTCGCAGACGTTTCTGCTTGATAAAAGATATAATTTAAATAAATCTTTGACGTACAAGAAAACATGGCAGGTCTTCGCATTGATTTTAGTGTCCCTTTATCACCTATGTGCACATAGATGTGCCTACGTGAAAGTACCTATATTATAATGGTTCCTCTACACGATGGCCCAGCGTAGACAAGTCTAAGGGACGCAGCTATGCGTTGGGATGAGATAGCAATATCACTTGCTCCCTCTAACGCATAAATGCGTCCCTTGGACTGGCCTACGCTAGGCCATCGTGTAGAGGAGCCCTAATAAATAATATATTTATGAATCAACAGCCGGCCTGTTTAGTTTTGGAGGCGGACGGACGGCTTACCATATTGGGTGGGAGGATGAATAACTTGAGTGAATCAGCAATGCGATGAGTAGGTATCCCGCGCCTATTTCTTGAAATGATATATCTACAAGCTCAAAGGATTTCAGAGTAATAAAATTTTATAGGTTTAATATGACATCTATCTGGCTAAATAAATTGTTGTAAATATCACTGAACCATGTCGATAATCTAATTCCTAGCCTAGACTTGTATGCTTCCTTCGCCAGCCCTAAAATTATGAGTTTTCCTTACAAGATTACAACGGAATCTAAGAATAATAAAAAGATTGGAAACCCTTGACCCTAGGTACATTTTTGTACATGTATACTTAAATTACTTACTAGGTACAAGGAATAGGTAGGTAATAAACTCAAATGATATTGTATGAAGCCAAGTATTATATAAAATTAGCAAGCCACATCGATATGAAATTTTGAAAATGCAATCCAGATGACAGAGCAATATTCTGGTTATGTTGTACGGGTTGTACCTTCGATCTGATGTGATTATGGAGCCAGGAGTAGTGGAACTGTCATTTTTTTAATTTTAGCTTGTTAATCTTAGTATATAGGTACTGTAAGAGTGAAGTATCGATGTATCTAGATAGATAATATTATGTCTGATAATATTAACGGTTAATCCTCAAGCAATTAAACTTAGTAATGCGGGCCGGCTAGCTATTGTACCAGTTACGTGATACATGGCCTGTCAGACTTCCGTTATATAGCCAAGGAAGTGGGATCCGATGCCACATGCAAATGCATTCGATATACATACCAGGGGCCCATTTCTCGTACGATATTAGTCTAATATTATTAGTGTGTTGTCATGACAACCCATACAATTTGACAGTTCGTTGACTAATCATATTATTCTAATATCGGTCGAGAAATGGGCCCCAGACGATCGGCCAGCAGTTTTACTTGTACCCTAGATTTAACTGGACAACTGGCACTCTCTTTTACATTTTTTTAATAAACATTTATTTACATACAAGATATATACAGTGGTACTACGTAAACGAAATTAATAACTAGCTTAAATCTAAAATAGGCCCTTGAGGCATTGTACCAAGGATGCTGGCGGCATTTCCCCGCTGTATCCAGGGACCAGCCCGCTATCCCTTATCGGGGTTTTATAAGGGTATTGCATAAGGCTTCACTCACCATACCCTTTGCCAGACGAAACCCTTTGTTTTGCTTTTAAAAACCCTTATATAAAGCTACCACATTTGAGTAATCGGTAGCCCAAATACCCTTACAAAACCCTTATCATCCGCTCACCAACACCTTGCATATTGCTTATAAGGGTTAGCCTTATAAAGGGCTTCCCTTTTAGCATATAAGCGTGCTAATTTAAGTCGTCTACCTTGTTCATAAAGCACACATTACTTCAGATCCGAGCGATCGTCGGCGGCGACGGCGGCGTTCTTTGACTAGGCACGTATTTTCTTTCCTTTTCATACACTACCTTAGATATATACCAATCCTGTCTCTTTCACGCAAAGGGAAACCTTTATAAAAAGCGCTTAAAGATAAGGGTAACCCTTATTAAGAGCTAGCCTTATTTTTGGTTAGCTTTTCGGTAAGGGTTAGTCAAAGGTAAGGGTATGAATGGGTTTGCAGTTCAAAAGGGAAAGTCTTTCAATGTGTTAGCCGTGTTTAAGTGTCGCCCATTGAAAGGGTTTTATCGCGGAAAGGGTTGCCCGGTCCCTGGCTGTATCGCAATGCTGATACGTTGTGCGAGAAAGCCGCCAGCTCTTCGGTCACCAGTTACGTCAACCAGACGCTTCGCGATTTCTGCAAACAACTTATGCGCGCTGGGACCCCATGGACCTAGAGTTTCAACTCCAAATGGAACGAAATGATACTCTCTACCGAGGCTCTTATATTTATTACGTTTTAAATAGAAAATTAGGGACTTGAGATGGCTGGCGTGGCGTGGCGAAAAATATCTTGGAAGTGTTAAGGGTCTCCGGCAAGCTCGGTTCTCCATACTCCATACAAACGGAGTTCCGCTAGATTGCTCTGAAATTTTGTACTTACAATAAGATAAGGTATATCTATGTCTATAATTAGTTTATGTAGTTTCAGATAACATAGTTAAAAATACAACGAATTTATGTTTTTCATACAAAACTTGTTTTTGCTCTATTTCGTTTGTTATATAAACTGTAGCTATATAAACTAATTTCAGACCTAGATATACCTCATGTCATTGTATGTGCAGTTTCATTACAATCCAACACGTAGTTTTAAAATGAGAGCGGAACTACGTCTGTATGGGAAGGTGCAATTCGGCCGATCTTGCCACAGGGGCCAAAAAATTTACAGTTCGGTACAACTGACAGGCCAATATCGTCCGGCGGACTGATAGTCAGTGGGCCCCTTTATATCGGTATTTATCTACATGTGACACGTACAGGTATCATTTATCAAGCGGATGTACCTATATCCGTATCAGTTATCTGTATAAACTTGAGAAGTATGATTTGTCCTTGCTATCTAGGTATTTTATTCAGCTAAGGAATTAAAGTTTAGAGCGCACCGGTTGCGTATGTGGAGATGTGCACGTGCACCAAAATGTTGTAGCTGTGCACGTAACGCAAGCAGTGTGCCGTGTCTCACAAGGATCTGTATAATTAATGATTACAATGCGCACTACGCACACGCAGCCAGTGTGCACAGGCCTTAATAGTAAACAAAAACTACGAATTAGCCAATGGATGGGTTATCTATCATTATAGCAAACTGCAAAATGATATAAACTATGATGTGGTCTCGACTAAACTGATTAAATCTACAAATCTAAATTATTGGTATCAGAATTTATGTTAAATTGTTAAAGAATTTTGTATCTAGTTTAAATAAAACGATGTAAATAAATTCAATGTATTTTATTATTCACCAGTTGGAATAGAATAATTAAAATTTGATCGACTTCGAAAAATTGTACCACAATTAGCTTTTTAGTAAAAAAGCCAATAAAAATCACACTGGTTAAAAAAACAAAGAATTAATTAACTTAGGTAATAGGTATTAAAAACTCAAGTTCAGCCTTATCAAAAAGATCTTTTCCTTTCGTGTCGCGTATTCAGCACCATACGATGGTTTGGAAGGGGCCACGTCATTTCGGAATCTGTTTATTCGTTAATAAACATTAGAGAGAGCCGCCCTTCGGCAAGGAAAACAACCGGGAATGTAACCGCTTATTCATGCATCGCAACATCAATGTTGTACTCCCTAGTGGGGAACTAAATGTCAAAAATATTGTAAAAAAAGTACTCGGTAAAAATACTATCGAAGCAAAAAAATGCAGCCATCACGCGACGCGGTACGCGGGAGACGGGACTGGGGTAGTGTGAGTAGAGGACGAGGGGAAGAGGAGGACGCTTAGTTATCCTCGATCTCCTGCTCTTGCTCCTCATCGAACTCGGCGTCCTCGTCGGCGGTGGCCTCCTGGTACTGCTGGTACTCCGACACCAAGTCGTTCATGTTGCTCTCGGCCTCGGTGAACTCCATCTCGTCCATGCCCTCGCCGGTGTACCAATGCAAGAAAGCCTTGCGCCTGAACATAGCCGTGAACTGCTCCGAGATGCGCTTGAACAGCTCCTGGATGGCGGTGGAGTTGCCGATGAAGGTGGCGGCCATCTTGAGACCGCGGGGCGGGATGTCGCACACGGCGGTCTTCACGTTGTTGGGGATCCATTCCACGAAGTAGGACGAGTTCTTGTTCTGGATGTTGAGCATCTGCTCGTCGACTTCCTTCATGGACATGCGACCGCGGAAGATGGCGGCCACGGTGAGGTAGCGCCCGTGGCGCGGGTCGCACGCCGCCATCATGTTCTTGGCGTCGAACATCTGTTGAGTCAGCTCGGGCACGGTCAGCGCGCGGTACTGCTGGCTGCCGCGGGACGTGAGCGGCGCGAACCCGGGCATGAAGAAGTGCAGACGCGGGAAGGGTACCATGTTCACGGCCAGTTTGCGAAGGTCGGCGTTCAGTTGACCGGGGAACCGCAGACACGTGGTGACGCCGGACATGGTGAGCGACACGAGATGGTTGAGGTCGCCGTACGTGGGGGTGGACAGTTTGAGCGTGCGGAAGCAGATGTCGTAAAGAGCCTCGTTATCGATGCAGTAGGTTTCGTCTGTGTTTTCGACTAGCTGGTGGACTGAGAGTGTGGCATTGTAAGGTTCTACTACTGTATCTGACACCTTAGGCGAAGGTACAACTGAGTATGTGTTCATTATTCTGTCGGGGTACTCTTCTCTGATTTTTGAAATGAGGAGTGTGCCCATACCGGATCCGGTGCCGCCGCCGAGCGAGTGTGTGAGCTGGAAACCTTGGAGGCAGTCGCAGGATTCTGATTCTTTTCTTACGACGTCTAGGACTGAATCTACGAGCTCGGCGCCCTCAGTGTAGTGACCCTTGGCCCAGTTGTTGCCGGCGCCAGACTGTCCGAACACGAAGTTGTCGGGGCGGAAGATCTGTCCGAAAGGTCCAGAGCGGACGGAGTCCATGGTGCCGGGCTCCAAGTCCACCAGGATGGCGCGGGGCACGTACTTGCCGCCGGAGGCCTCATTGTAGTAAACGTTGATGCGCTCCAACTGCAGGTCCGAGTCGCCATGGTAGGCGCCAGTGGGGTCGATGCCGTGCTCGTCTGAGATGATCTCCCAGAACTGTAACAAAAGAAACAAAAGATCAAAAAACGTTCGAGTGTCAAACAACACACGTGTTTTCTTTCCCAAAAATTAAGTAGAGAATACCGCAGACTGGTACGGTGCGTGTGGGCTCGGATGAGTCACCGGTCGCCTAGGCAACTAAGCTCGAAACAAACGAATAACCTGTCCCCATTAGCATATTTCCGAGGGCGTAATACTTTGCGTAACATTATCGATCCTACAGATGCATTACATTAGCCGTATAAGGCTGAATGTAAACGGTATGAATCAGTAGTTGCGCAAATTGCTGCAAAAAACTGGCCATAAGTGAGATGACCGCCCACTTTCGTGGCTTTATGTAACGGCACCATATAAGCGGAGAGCGCGGGGCAAGTTTCTTATTTGGGAGCTTCGCCTTGTCAGTCTGTCAAGCTGTAAATCAGAGGGCGCCGGGTCGCGGCGCCGGCTCCGCTCAGTGGGACGAAATAAGCATAACTCTCCATAATGCACTGTACAATACTCTCACATTAACATGAAATTGCACGCAGATGTTATCTCTCGCCTTTCTACTCGACCGTGAGCGCGAGTGCTGCTTGTGATAAGATCAGCATTATTAATAAAGAGTATGATCGATCAGATAGTGAGGAATGATTTGTTTCGTCGTGCAGGCGCAAAACAAATAGGACTATTGTTCATTCAATATACCGAATTGTATTGTTATATTGATGATACATCAAATTAGGAATGAAAGAATGTGCTAATTTAGGGACAATTTAATGAATATGTAACAGATATAGTTTCTTAACATAGCAAAGAATAACGGGTTATTGTTTTCTAAGTACTTCCTGTTGATTTAACTCAAATATCACACATGTTCGAAGTATTTACTAAAAATACACGTATTCTTAAGGCAAACATGTGATATCGTATCGATCTGGCACCACGCCAAATGTGCTGGAAAAATACTTTTTCCGAGATACTGGAGTTTGTCAAGCGAGTTGGACGATAGTCAAGTTTTTATGCCTTTTGCCAACACTCATTTTAATAAAAAAAACCGGCCAAGTGCGAGTCGGACTCGAGCATAAAGGGTTCCGTACCATTACGCCAAAAACGGCAAAAAAATCACGTGGAGCCCTACTTAAATATTTATTTTATTCCGTTTTTAGTATTTGTTATAGCGGCAACAGAAATACATCTATGAAAATTTAAACTGTCTAGCTCTCACGGTTTATGAGATACAGCCTGGTGACAGACGGATATACAGACAGACAGCGGAGTCTTAGTATAGGGTCCCGTTTTTACCCTTTAGGTACGGCCCTAAAAAGTGACTTATTGCAGCTAGATTAATGGCAAAACTTTGCAGTCTGGCTGCCAGTCAATTACTGGTACCTATTTTACTTGTATTAAATATATTTGGCAATTTTGAGGTTTTTTTGTTACCAATGAATAATATCGAGAATAATACCTACCTAGCCGAGAACTTGAGATGTTGATATGCTTTAAGTTTTTTTAATATTAATATTGTACCACTAATATATTAACAACAAAAACTAGTCAAATATTTATTTTTAATCATGGTTTATTCAGTACCTTACTGTCAGCACCTACATACATGCTTTCAATGGTACCTATACAAGAAACACCCAGTCAAGTCCCCACAAGGAAAGCTTTCACTAACAAGTAGAAACTTGTGTCGAGAACGACACGAAGTTAGCCAATAAAGCTAAATGTTCCTACTAGTAAACTCACTGTAAAACTTTTCTCTAATGTACTTGCTCATTGTGTGTTGTCAGTATATAGGGATGTACCGACTAGTCGGGAAAGCAGACTATCCGGCCACATTTGTAGTCGGCGATTAGTCGGCCACTTATTAGGTACAGAAAAATAGCAAATAAACGAAATTAACAGCAAATATTGTCCTAATGTTTAATACTCAGTTTACTCAAATTAATAAATTTTTGAGCACAGTTAGGCAAGTTACACTATTGTGCATTTCATTTATTAAAACAAATGTACAAAAATAGCGCGCGAAAAGCTAAAGCGACGCAAGGAGCAAAATAAATGTTTTTCAAAGCATCCGAACTTAGACAAAGCTGCTGCAGTGACTATCCGAATGCAAAATTTGAAGAGAAAATTATTTATGGATTTGGCTGACTAGCCGACTAGTCGGCCGACTAATCAGCCATCCGAGCGCCGATTAGTCGGCCAAATCAATAGTCGGTACATCACTAGTTGTAAGTACTTTTCTCTAGTGGACTAGCTATTGTTTTCCACTCGAGCAAACTAATTGGCTATACTTTTATCCAATTAAGGCGGAGATTAAACTAGATTTGGTACGTGTAGGCGTGACGTGCCTGGTTAAGGTAGGAACGTGACTTGCTTACTTAATCCATATGTGACGTTTTCAACCAAAAGGTACCACATTGTCGCTTGTCGATAAGGTTGATTTTAAATTACTTAATGCTATATGGAAATAAGTGCCTTATTGACAACCGACAATAAGTACCCTTTTGATTAAGAATAGCACATATAATAATACTATTGTCCGTGACCTAGCCTGCGCTGCCTGCGTAGATTTATGATTTCCATGAAAAAAAAAAACTAGCCTGTTCTTCCCCAGTACCTTCTCACCATCTGTGACGTTTTCAACCAAAAGGTACCACATTGACGCTTGTTGATAAGGTTGATTTCTAATTGAAGCTATATGGAAATAGCGCCTTACTGACAAGCGACAATAAGTACCCTTTTGGTCAAAAATGGCCTATCTCCATACCAATTTTCATCTATATCGGTTTTGCTAGAGCAGCCATTTCAAGGTGGGCTCCGCGGACCCCTAGGGCTCCGCCAAGCCGGTGGGGCTCAAATCAATAACCAGCTCTTATATCTCTGATCCACAGTTGACGAATGATTTTTTTTAATTTGGGACTCCGTCAAATATTTTGCTTTCCAAAAGGGTTCCGTCGCCAAAAAAGTTTGAGAACCGCTGAGCGGTAAGTATGACGAGGCAATAGAGTTACTTTTGACATTATAATAGGTATTACATAGTAGGAATAAAAGTGCGAAAGAGACTGTTTCCCAGATAAACTCCTACCGATTTTGATGAAATTTGGCATGTGGAAAAAGCCCTTAACCTTCTGGACGCCAATGACATATATATATCGGCACCGCAGGTCAAACGCCAAAGACGGATTAATGCGTCACAGACCACAGAATAACATAGACCTACGTGCATGTGCATAAAGTTCAATTTCCGTTTTGACACTTCGGTGACGTGGCGTCCGAGTGACAGCTTTTGTGTTTGACGCGCCGTCGAAAAGGTTAAAATGAACTGGCAGTCTGGCAATTATCTTCTTTATATTTGGAAATTCTTTACAGAGGGAGAGACAATAGATAAAGATAATAAGATGCCCTGGGGCCTCCAGACCTCTAAATCCGGCCCTGCAGACAACCCTTCTCTGTATAAAGTTGATTAGCTACCTAAAAACATGTAATTTTCCTACCATGTCTCCCTAGAAAGAAGTTTATGGTAATTCAAACGTCGCATTACACTTTGGAGAATGTATCATCACGTATCATTAAAGTAGTGATAATCAAACTTTTTGTTCACAGAATGACACGATATCATATCAATGAAGTAGGTAGGTGCCTAAACGTGCCGCTCCTAACAACGGAGCAGTTTTTATACTTCTTAAAAGCCTGTCTCAACCAAAATTTCAAAGTACAGTTACACCAGCTTCTAGGTATCTTAACTATCGCTATTTTGGCCATTGCACCCATAAAATGGAACCTTTGTTTGTCGTAAACTGTTTCCGCGCTATTTTAACACGCGGAAGTTCATCGACCCCTGCACGAGAATTCAGTTCGTTAGCTCTTCCTTATTTTAACTACGGAATTATGCAAATATCGTTAATTGGTTATATTTTTGCGCTAAAAATTGGTGCGGCACTTGGTAAGCAATTGTCAGCACTTTCATAATACGGATAGTACCTAATAATTACATATCAATTGATGTAAGTATATAATTATTTTCAAGTGTAAGTTTAGGTAAGGACTTTAGATAAAAAGCCAGAGAAATGAAAAAAAAAACCGACCAAGTGAGGGGTTTCGTACCATTACGTAAAAAAATCACGTTATTGTATGGGAGCCCCGATTAAATTTTTATTTTATTCTGTTTTTAGTATTTTTTGTTGTAGCGGCAACAGAGATACATCATCTGTGAAAATTTCAACTAGCTATCACGTTTCATGAGATACAGCCTGGTGAGCCTGGTGACAGACAGACGGACAGTGTAGTCTTAGCAAAGATAGATATAACTCCGTAATGGATGGATGGATCTAAGGAAAAAACGTGCCTCGAAAATCACGAAAATTTGATTCTCGATCAGGGGGCGCCACTAGTTTTGGCCTACTCTCGTATAGAGGGCGTTGACGGTTTCGTTTGTTATTTATAATTTTAACACATATCAGTGAAAGAACATGGGTCAAAATCATATAAAAATAATTAATACAAATAAAAAAAACATTTATCCATATTTAAATACATTTTAACGTATTTTTATAAATCTTCATTTTTAGTTTTAAAGTATATCGATAGATGGCAGTGAATTTACAGCGGTTACAAAATTTACTATGACAGTACCGCTCTATCATATATATATCCTCTTTGGTCTTAGTAATAGGGTCCCGTTTTTAGGTTTTTACGCTTTAAGTAGTTATTATGAAAACTTAGATTACCTAACCAATAACTAGCAACTATGTACCAACTAAAATAAAATACCTACCTAAACAATAGAAAAAAAAACTTAATTTCTAATAGGTACCAAGAATAATAACTGAAATTAAACACCATGCCTATTGCCTACCGCATCTGCTGTAACGGTTTTTTCTCTGAGTACAATTAAAATTCGAACGTTACGATCGGCGGCCTGTGATTGGTCGTCCCTTATCTACGGGACGCCTAAATAACCTTGAGTGGGGTTCATAACAAGCGCGTGCCCTTTTAACGAATTTTTCTAGGCGGGAAACGGGGATTAAGGACTTAAGATACGTTCTAAATTTAAATGAATTAAATAGGTACCTATTACAGTACAATAAATTATTGAAAGTTATCTTTAGAGCGCGTTAACAATTTCACGCACTATCAAGATAAAGAACTTTTGATGTACGCGAAACAAACGTTTGAGACATGCACTTTGATAAGATACCTAGATACCGAAAAACCGGCCGGTCACGTAAGCGAAAATTCTCGGAAATTGATCTCTGAATCAGAATGGCGAAGCGAGACACGTGGAAGAAAGGCCTAGTCACCCGAGTCACCGGTCCGCTACTTTGTGACCGATCGATAGAGGTGTGGTAGGTAAGATTACAAATACAAAATCAGACGAAAATCACGCAAAGTAGATTTCCAAAGTGCACAAAACGTGGCATTTATAGACATTAAAAGGCTAAGATATAATTAACAAAGAAATTATTACTCGTGCAACGGCCACACCCACTTTTATGAGAGAAATATTTTTTTTATAATTAATTTCCAACAATTACGACATAGTTCACATAATTAACGCCCCAGCAGCCGACAAGAATGATGTCATTTTCTCTTGTGGCCAATTTCACGTACCGGTCACAAAATGCCGGCCGGAGGTTCGAAATCCGAACGAGTTTTATCCGTTAATCGTAACAAAAGAATGAGTGTTAAAGTATTTACCTTAGCGCCGATCTGGTTGCCGCACTGTCCAGCTTGAATGTGCACGATTTCCCTCATTTTGTTGAATGTGAACTATTAAATTACTTAACACTATAATTTTCTTTTGCTCCGCACGCACCACGTACTTTTGTGGTAGCTAGTTGAAGAATACGCCGAAATTCGTTTCGCGCAAGCAATGTAGCGGAGCGGTGGTCGCTAGTGATGCGAAGCCACGATTCAGTATCGATAAAAAATGACGCATTGCGACACACCTACACAGGTTTTATTTACGTTGATTGTTTACTATTGAGGTTTTTACTATTACGATTGTTTTACTATTGAGTGTTCCACTAACACTAAACTATTAAAGTTTTAAAAATAATTTATTGTAAACTTTTTATATTTTATTTTAAAATTACATTTTACAATAAAAAGCTGTTTTAAAAATATACGCTAAAATAATAAAGGGCCAGTCGACGAGGTGTAATCTGTGCCATTACCATTAGGTGCCTTGTCAAAATGTCAATAAAGTCGTGAAAAGGTATGAAGTGACACAGAAAATGAATTCCTTGACCGTAAATTAATTTGGTATAACATGTTTGCTTTGTAGAACTAGAACTAGGCCCTTAGAGTACAGTATATAAAGAATACATATTCGTATTTAAAGTTTAGGTTTTGTAGGTGAATATTGGATTAGAATTAGACTCGGGTACTTCTTTGGAAAGTATAGGTAGTAGGTAAATTCAGTTTCTAGTAAGTAATATTTTGTACCATTCTTCAATTCATAAATTTATCTTTCTAGAGTCTATCTAAAAGCTAACTCTTCACCGCGTTTGGTAGCACGGAGTGTGCAAGTGTTATTTTTAACGTCATAATTTCATAGAAATTTAACGTTTATGATAACACTTCTATACTATACGCTTTGCTATCAAACACGGTGCAGAGTTAGCTTAGACTGATTCCAGTAATTTATTTTATCTTGTTGTAATTTATGTAACAATCCGACACAATTTAAAACATAGGCACAAAATAGCGCGTTGAACAAAAACCACGTAACTAATGTACGTATTTCGGTTTATTTTCCATGGTTTTCCTTTACTATATTATGTACGAAATACTAAATACTTAATTTTTAGTATTTCTATAATGTGTACAATGTTTGTTATGAAATCATAAGCATTAATAAAATTAATAGGTTACATCCCTCTTTCCTTAAGATATTTTTCTTTGTTTTTTTTTTATGTATATGTAAATACAGGTAAAATATTATTCTGCTATGTGACTTTATAAGTAGTCGATAACAATTTGTCTCCTATGCGCAATATCGACATCGATAGAGGTTCGCAAAACGCATGGCGATCAACTCTAATCTGACGAGCTCTTTTCCTATTGGTGGAGCGGGTAACGCTATCGGCCATTTTGCGCTCAAGCTAGCCAACATTACGAGCCAAATCAATGTTTCTTTTTAGTCCTTTTTATTTTCTAATTTAATATCATTGCAGTATTGTATTACTGTAATGTAAACTACATAATTTTACACTAAAGTAAAGTAAAATTTATATTGTAGTTTCTATTTTATCGTTGTTGTTCACAGTTTTTTGTCACAGGTGTTTAATTTATTATGTTGGTATACTTGGTATACGGTAACCGGCTGCCGGCCGGCCTACATACGTAGTATAGCTATACTATGGCACAGAAACAGATAGATTAATTTTTAACGACTGTCGATGTAGGTACCTATATGTATAAAAGGGGCCCCCCTACACGTGTATGCGTGTACGCTTCAGCTTCACCCTGCGTTTTTAGGGTTCCGTACCCAAAGAGTAAAAACGAGACCCTATTACTAAGACTCCGCTGTCCGTCTGCCCGTCTGTCCGTCTGTCCGTCCGTCTGTCCGTCTGTCTGTCACCAGGCTGTATCTCATAAACCGTGATAGCTAGACAGTTGAAATTTTCACAGATGATGTATTTCTGTTTCCGCTATAACAACAAATACTAAAAACAGAATAATATAAATATTTAAATGGGGCTCCCATACAACAAACGTGATTTTTTTTGCTGTTTTTTTTTCGTAATGGTACGGAACCCTTCGTGCGCGAGTCCGACTCGCACTTGGCCGGTTTTTATTTTACCCTGCAAACTATCAAAAGCGGGTGAAGACAGCAATGCAGTATTTTAAACAAACGAAAAAGTAATGATTATTCGGAATTCGGAAGTTGAGCACTATTTTTTTCCGCTTGTTGAATGTTATATTAGACTATACTATACAATACAATATATAAACCAAAACCCAATCATGAATAAAAATAATTGTCCTCAATTCGCACATAGGCACCTACCTACACAAGTTACACAACACAACATCCCGTTTTCCCTAGGGAGTTATGAAGTTTATAGTATTATAATTAACTGTTCTTTGTGCTTATACTTCGCATACTTTATTTTTGAATCGCAAGTGTGATGAAAAACATTGTGTGTAACTCGGCGTAATAATATTGCAAACGAGAGTATATAGTCAGATCGCGACGGCCCCATGTTCTCCCATACAATAAACGTAAACCCTTCGTGCGCGAGTCAGACTGGCACTTGGCCGGTTTTACCCTTTGGGTACGGAACCCTAAAAAAGAATTACTCAAATTTGATTCGGGCTGTGAATATTGAATACATACATAAAGGCGGTTAAAAATCGAGTAGTGATAAAATACACAAATAATTAGGTATAAGTATCTAATTTATGAAAAATGGATCCGACTCATTTTCCTATTTGCCGTTTCCCGTTTTATTAGCCAGCTAATTAGAAGCCTAGGCCGTTCATTAAACGCTAAAACACAATTTCATGCCTGGGCCGAAAGTTAATTGAACTAAGCATAAAGAATCACTCAACATTTAATTTTTTACCGATTTCCAAAAGGAGGAGGTTATTAAACTATAGCCGGTCAAACAACTTTGTCAGTAGAAAAAGGCGCGAAATTCAATTTTTATATAGGACGATAACCCTTCGCGCCTACATTTTTTAAATTTGGCGCTTTTTCTTCTGACGGTAATGACTTTACAGACTATACATATAAACTAGGCGTATGCTAGGCGTACTGAATGTCAGCCAAAATGTCAGCCCTTTGAAAATGACTGACCAAGACTAAGCCAAGTGATTCAAATTTAGTTCAGATTGTTTCCACTGCAGCGCTAGTAGTCATCAAAACAAATATGGCGTCAAGACTGTCAAGAGCCCAACCCGTGAATGTTATTTTTAGCACTTGTGTGCAATTTTAAGTGAAATTAACGCGTGGTATTGTCAAAATAATATGAAAACATGGAAGTGCCAAATAATACCACGACTTCTGCAAGCTTTTGCGAAAAGTTTGAGTCTGAATTGACTGAATACGAACAAAAACACCAAGGTTGGTCTGTTGTTATTTTGTTATTATTTAGTAACATGCATATTATTGTACTGTTTTTCGCGTTGTTGTGTTGTGATAATCTAGTGTTACTTCTTTTTAGGGGCTCAAAAAAAACCGTGGACTGCCGAAAAAGTTTTGGAGGTTATGAACAATATCCGTAAAGCTAGGGTGACCGTGAGTTCCAATCAACCCAGGACGTCTATGGACTATTACTGGTTATCAAAGTATGACATAATGAAAATAGAGAATAAAGAGTATTTAATATTTAAACGGAAAACTCTAAATGATCCTACCATACGTATTGTACCAAGAAACGAATACTTTAACATACTAGAAGAAGTCCATATATCTTGCGGCCATGGCGGCCGAGACAAAATGACACAAGCTATAAAATCAAAATTTTATATACCAAAAAAAGCAGTAGAAATATTCGTTTCTCATTGTCCTACATGCGAAACAAAAAAACAGCTCAGGAAAGGGATTGTGTCTCAAGATTTTAATATCAGTGGGCAGGTGGATGTAATTGAGTTCCAATCTTGTCATGACGCCGACGGCGAGTATAAGTGTATGCAAAGTGCTATTTCAACGTATGATACTCTGCAAGACGAATACGTAAGTCTTACTGAATATTTCTAAGATTATAGCATAAATGAGCCGATTTTTTTTTGTTGTCGATTTTTTTAATCAAATTTCGGTAAAATTTAGTGAATAGATATTAGAGATAGTTCCCTAGGTTAGGGTTGCCATCCGTCCGGGTTTCCCCGGGTTTGTCCTAGTTTAGAAGGCATCCGGGGAGCGGGCTTCATTTGTAGTCCGGGTTTAAAAGTTTAAAGTCTTTGGCCGCCCAATCTGTTGACATGTCCGGGTTCTGGGCTCTAAAATCCGGGGTTTTCACGCGTCTTGTCCTGGTTACCAAGTTTTAGATATGGCAACCCTACCCTAGGTTCCCTATTGTAAGTAAGTAAGTAAACACTTTATTGTACGAAAAAGAAAGGAATCAAGGTTACATCAGATAAAAGTAGTACAAAGGCGAACTTATCCCTTAGAGGGATCTCTTCCAGTTAGCCAGAAAGCAGTGTTGCAGAAAGTTTTTTGACATTTTTGTACTGCATAATGTTACTTGGCAGATTATATTACTTGGCAGAAAACCCGAACCTAACCCACGGCATATAGCTGCCGTTTCCATACAAATAATACGCAATTTGCGAACTTCAATTTTCGCGGTTATAGCCCTGAGCTTTAGGCTTAATAAAAGTAACATTCTATAGAAACAAGCCTCAGCTTGATTTCATCCTTTTACCTCCCCTATACGATATTTTCAGAAAATTAAGCTCTAGTGTGTCTTTCAGACCGACGCTGATACGAGTTCAGGAATCTCACCAGATCGGCGGCCGTCGTCCACCAGCAACACACCCAACCGAGCCTCTGACGACATCCCAGAATCGGACGACGCGGACGCCCCAGTGCCGTTCACTACACATCCACACAAGCGACAAGCGGCCAATCGCAAACGCAAGCTAAGTGAAAAAACAAAAGTCTCTTCTACGCACGAGGCGTTTGGTCACTATATTGCGGACAAGTTACAAAATCTGCCGCATAAGCAAAGAATATTTGCAGAGAAATTAATAAATGACTCGATTTTTGAGGCGGAGCTGGGGAATTTGAGTAGAGATTGTTATGTTTATGTGCCGGCACGGATAAAGACGTCAGGTTCGGAGTGATCGTCGGTTAACATTTGTTTCTTACATATGTTGAATGTTGTTAAAACTGGCTCTGGGAGCTATAGACCTCGCGATAAGTTTAAAAATGTAAAAATAAAAAATACTTTGTTATCACAGTGAACTTAAAATGGTCTTAAACACCATAAACCCTCATGGCACTTAAGTTCTTTTAGTCGTTTTCCCTGGGACCGGATACCGGTATTTTTTGTATGGGAACGAAAACGGTATTTTTTGTATAGGAACGAAAACAGTATTATTTCGTTCTTAGTTAATTATTTCATTTCTTATAGGGCAATCTAAGAATACGGAGTCGTTACGTAAAAACACAAGTGAGTCCTACATTTTGAGTTTAAAATAATACGAAATATATGTGGTTATTTCGAAGTTTTTGCCAAAAACCGGTACCGATCCCTGTGTTTTCCACCATTTTGAACGTTGAAAAAAAAAACAAAAAAAATTTACTTATCTATGGAACGTGCACACAAAATTTCACGAGCATTGGTTGAGCTATTCTGTTGAGGAGAACATCCAGACAGGCGCCATCATAGCTTACCCCCTTTCTCTAGTTTTGTTGAGATTTTGGTTATAGGGCTGGCATCCAGGCCATGAAAAAAAAAACAAGAATTTGACACAAATCTAGGGATTGACAGGGCAAGCTATGCTGGCGCCATCTGTAAAATACGTCGACCGGCCAACCTCATTCAAACATAATAAGGTAATACAAATGGTGCCTAAAATAACATGTACATATTATAATTTTAATGAACATTCTAAAAATGTAGTTCCTAATATTTAATGTATATTAAAAAACATAAATGTGAAATGAGAGCCAAGTTCAATATTAAGAATATGTGTCCTTGTTGACTCACCAACAAAAGAATTGAGATCTATTTCAATATTTTTTCCTATATGTGTAATATTTCATTGTTATTTGTTGTTTTAAATTATTTCTATAGCATGACATTGTCATATATTTATTTTAGACTTTTTAGGGTTCCGTACCCAAAGGGTAAAAACCGGCCAAGTGCGAGTCGGACTCGCGCACGAAGGGTTCCGTACCATTACGGAAAAAAAACAGCAAAAAAATCACGTTTGTTGTATGGGAGCCCCATTTAAATATTTATATTATTCTGTTTTTAGTATTTGTTGTTATAGTATATATGGACAACAGAAATACATCATCTGTGAAAATTTCAACTGTCTAGCTATCACGGTTCATGAGATACAGTCTGGTGACAGCGGAGTCTTAGTAATAGGGTCCCGTTTTTACCCTTTGGGTACGGAACCCTAAAAACGGGACCCTATTACTATGACTCTCCTGTCCGTCTGTCTGTCACCATCTCATGAACCGCGATAGCTAGACAGTTGAAATTTTCACAGATGATGTATTTCTGTTGCCGCTATAACAACAAATACTATTAGTACGGAACCCTCGGTACGCGAGTCCGACTCGCACTTGGCCGGTTTTTTTAACATCCGCCTATTATGTATATTTAATTATTTATACATTTATAGTATTTATCAAACTCGACGGGTCATCTCAATATAATTTACTACCTAAAAACGCAAAATCTCGCAAAATTGTATTGAGATGACATGTGTTACCGTACCCATCTTGTAAAAAACACGAAACACTAGCTGATCTGATTGTGACGCACTTTATGTAACATAGTATAATTTATAATCGGTACTGACTTTCGTATAATAAATTATGTATTTGTATTAAAAATGTTACCTAATATAGTACTTATTTCATTTGTCGTCTATATAGCATAGCCAAATCTTTACGAAACAATTAAATTCACAACCATTCTAAACAAAAAGTATTTTTAAGTAGATTTTCGGCGGATTTTTTAGGGCTCTAGAAAGAGAGGACATCCACTAGCCAGGTGGCAGGACGAAATTGTTGCCACTGCAGGCCAGAAATGGCAAAGTGTAGCACTAGATAAAGCCAAATGGAAACAGCTGGAGGAGGCTTTTACCCAGAAGGGGTCTACAGCAGAAAAATAAAATAAAATCTTAAAATATATGTATCAAATTCATGTAATAATTCTCTGTAGAATAATGAGAAGCTCTAATAATAATAATAATAAAGTAGATTTTTATTATTATTAGTATTTTTCAAACAGCTTGGGTACGGTGACAGCTGTCATCTCCATATAATTTATATACTTAAACTGCAAAATCTCGCAAAATTGTATTAAAATGACATCTGACTACGTACCCAAGCTGTATGAAAAATACTATTCTCAGAGGTTTTAGCAGTTTTGAATTTGGAACTTTCTATAATTTCCATTATAGTTCAAAATTCGATTTAATTTTGTCTTTTAAAAGGAACTCTGGACTTAGGAGGCTATAGGTAGGCACTTGGCAACGTTACTTAATTTAGGCATTTATATGGCACCATAATTTGTGACGTTTTCAATCAAAAGGTACCACATTGTCGCTTACCATACGGACGAAAATTGCTTGTAAATACGAAAAACCTAATCAGAGCGTCCTCATGGCAAGCTACAATGTACCTTTTGCTTGGCAACGACACATTTTACCATGTTAGAGTGTTTTCACATTGTCCATACCGATATCGGATGTAGGATCCTACAGCCCCGTAGTCAGGTCGCGGGGGCGCGCCCGGGCGCCATCTTTAGCGGTCACCCACACTACAACAAGCATTATGTCTACACATACGCAATTACGCACACAAACAAATATTATCGGTCTGTCAGCTGACGGGGAGCTCCGACATGGCTGAATTTATCGGAAGCGGAAGGAATTTATGGGGTTATTCTAAAAAGGATAGTGTACAGGTTTTTAAAGGGTCGGCAACGCGCATGTAATATCTCTGGTGTTCCAGGCGTCCATAGGCTACGGTGACTGCTTACCATCAGGCGGGCCGTATGCTTGTTTGCCACCGACGTGGTATTAAAAAAAGCGCCTTTCCGATATCGGAAGGCGCTTATGACAAAAACAGCTGCAGG
This sequence comes from Cydia strobilella, assembly GCF_947568885.1. Taxonomy (NCBI): domain Eukaryota; kingdom Metazoa; phylum Arthropoda; class Insecta; order Lepidoptera; family Tortricidae; genus Cydia; species Cydia strobilella. Next base: position 10,030,104 of record NC_086061.1, read on the forward strand.
AGAGTGCTATTGGCATTAAGTTCGCCTTTTCTGCGTTATTTACCGTTTTTAGGGTTCCGTATCCAAAGGGTAAAAACGGGACCCTATTACTAAGACTCACTGTCCGTCTGTCTGTCTGTCACCAGGCTGTATCTCATCAACCGTGATAGCTAGACAGCTGAAATTTTCACAGATGTATTTCTGTTGTCGCTATAACAACAAATACTAAAAAGTACGGAACCCTCGGTGGGCGAGTCCGATTCGCACTTGTCCGGTTTTTTTAGTAATAATGATTACTAATTCTAATCCAATTCCATACTAATATTATAAATGCGAAAGTGTGTCTGTCTGTCTGTTACCTCTTCACGCTTAAACCGCTGAACCGATTTAGTTGAAATTTGGTATAGAGATAGTTTGAATCCCGGGGAAGGACATAGGGTAGTTTTTATCACAGAAGTAATCATTTAAGTGGGTGAAACGAGGGGTGGAAGTTTGTATGGGCTGGGAAATCGATAAAAAGCAGATTGGATAAAAAATAAGCTACCCAAATAACTAAATCCACGCAGACGAAGTCGCGGGCGAAAAAACACATACATATATCTTACATTTTACTTCCTTCCGCCATCTTTGACATACTTATATACTACATTGTTCTCAGCGTGTGGGTGCCCCAACATTTTGCAAGTAGTCAAGGCTTAGAGAAGGCTCCGGCAACCTACATTCAGTTTACATATATTAATGTAGGCGTTCGAATAATTAGACTTACAGTACTCGTAAAATTGAGACCGATTTTGTTTCAAGATTTATTGGTACGATTTATGGCGGTGTTAAAACGTTGAACACACTTTCACACCTATTTACGGATGTAACGTTCTTGTGCGTTTTCGTATCGTAGGTATAGTATGAATTATCTCTCATGATTTTTTCGGAGCCAGAAGGCGAAAAATCTCCTTATTATGGTCTAATTTTTCTAAAGGAGCCCACTGACTATCAGTCCGCCGGACGATATCGGCCTGTCAGTTAGAACAAAAAATTGACAGTTCCGAACAATGGACAGGCCGATATCGTCCGGCGGACTGATAGTCAGTGGGCCCCTTAAGAGACGTTGATATTCGTAGACGTGGAATAAATAAATGTAGTTCTTGACTATATTATCTTTAATTTATAAGCTTCCGATACACGAATTATGACACTTTGCTCGATACAATTAATTCCCAAAGTAACCTCTAACTATAGGACTTTTAATCCAACTTTACTCGGTTATTTATTATGTGACACTATAAACAATCTTAACTTAAATAATAAGGGAGGGCAACTGTCCTAGGCCTCCACAAAAGAGGGGCCCCCACAATAGAGACTTAGGAAAAATAATTTGGGGCCAGGGGGCCTCCACTCCTTTGGTGCCCCGGGGCCTCCACAACTCTAAATCCGGCCCTGGGCTTTATGATGATGATACCAATACAAAACCATCTTTTCAGTAAGGTTTGAACTGACTGCATCATGCCGCAATGTATTGAAAATAAAAAGTTCGCATTTTCCGGGCGTGTCTGTTGATAGCACCTATTCTGCCGGTCAACACACTCGAGGCGCCGGCCGTCAGTCGATACCACTGCCCCGCCTTTTAAAACTAGGTATACGTATCTAGAGTCAGACCAAGACAAGTGCACCGATTTTATAGCACACGCAGTGCAAGTGTTATTTATAAGTAATTTCATAGAAGTTTGACGTTTGAAATAACACTTGCACTGCGTGTGCTATCAAAATCGTTGCAGACTTGTCTTGGTCTGACTCTAACCTACTCATAAAAGACTAGTAGGTAATAGGTAAGTAATAAGTAATAATTATACAGTATACTCTGGCAAGTCAACTTTGTCAGTAGCAAAAGGCGTGAAGTAGATTTGTATGTGTGATCTTTTGCGCCTACATTTTTCAAATTTGCCAATTTTTTCCACTTTTCGGGTTGCTAGCTATACACGGTGGCTAGACACGTGCAAAATACAAAATAGTGCATTCCCATTGCCAGGGAGGTTTTGTGATTATACTGAGCAACTTTTACTACGGGACAAACCACGAAATCGTAAAAAAAATTAGGCTGTTTCATACATTTTGGCTGGTCCATTTTCTATGGGAGGGTAAAAATTTTTTCTCGGTTTCGTGGTTGATGCCATAGTAAAAGCGGCTCAGTATAATCCCAAAACCTCCCTGGCAATGGGAATGCACTTATTTTTTAGCCACCGTGTATACTTAAACAATTCATTGTAAGAAACAAGGATAGGTACCTACATTTTCAAAGTACACTGTTTTCCGGTACCTACCAAGCTGTATACCTAATACATATATTTTAAAAAGCTGTTTTTGAATACTGATTCACCCGCAAAAACATTTACAGCTCAATCAATCTTAAGCAACATGACATTTCTTACGCAAATAACCAATTTAATGCTTGTACATTAAAATACCTAACGGTATCCAAAAATTAATTTTTAACAAGCAGAAACGTCTTCGATCGATGCTATTAAGCTAAAAATCCAAAAAATCAAATTGGCGATGGACGTTACAACAAAACGTACAGTCGCCATCAGATATATCGAAGCGGCCGAGATGCTCAAAAATATCTGAACACGCACCTAGCGCCTTGACAATAGAGGCGTGTTCAGATATTTGTGATGTGAGCACCTTGGCCGCTCCGATATATCTGATGGCGACTATACAATAAAATCTTACCTGGCAATGGCGGAAGTATGTTCATAGTTGAAGAAAATATGTAGATAGGTATAAGCAAGCGTTTTACTTCTCATCCTGGTTGTATATTTAAAAAGCTTAGTAATAAATTATTTATAATTGTTATGTATACAGCAATGGCGGCGCTAATGAAGTTAGGTTTGCGTACCTACTTACGCAGTATTGTCACACGCTGTCAGACCAAGACAAGTCTGCATCGATTTCTATAGCACACGCAGTGCAAGTGTTATTTATACGTCATAATTTCAAAGAATTTTGACGTTTAAAATAACACTGCACTGCGTGTGCTATCAAAATCGTTGCAGACTTGGCTTGGTCTGACAGCGGCGGTTACTGACGGACAAGGTGAATAGGTTTCCTCTCTAATAATGAATCTAGGATACTTCATTATTATTACATGTTATTACTTTACTTACACAAACAACAATTATTCATTATTTTATTTACGTATTTATAGCCCCCGAGTCCATACTTTAATTAGTAGCAAACACAGTAGCAAACGAGGACAAATGCTGATTCAGTTTTTATTCGCGCAATTTTATTTCATGCTTATAAATACAGCCCGGAGAGCTGTCATTTGTTTACCTATTAAACAAGGTGACCTAATTGTAATATTATGTAGCCTACACAGTTCTAAGCGTGCTGTCATCAATATGTTTGGACAATGTCAGCCGAGATGACATGAGGCCAGTTGTTTACCGACAACTTCTGACATCACGTCGTTATCACAGGAAAACTGTATCACCGGCCAACAGAGACCCTTCCAGCCTCGCACTGATGATTAAATTGCTTGGAATTCTGAGGTCACGCATTGCGTCCGCAGATCTATGTACGCTGGTCGTTTCTTAAGTGCATTTCTATATATAGAGTCAAGGTAAGTGATGTCAAGCTTGGAGTACGAGTCAAAATAAGTACTACGTTATCGGCATGCGAATTTCGTCGTATCGTTTTATAGCCGTTCGGTCGATCTTGTACTAAACAGTTGGATTAACTTCCTTATATAGCCGTGACATACTTTTAAGAGTCGACGCAGGTACTTTGTATTATATACTTATGTGTGTTTCCATGCATGACTGTCGCGTTTTCTCAAGGATTGCGTAAGTTATACTTGTATGTTTATCGTCTATCTGATGATTTTACACTTAATTTTGATTAATAGTGTATTATTTATGACTTCTAAAGGGCAAGGTCAAGAAAACAGGTAAGTAAATAAATAAAAATCTTTATTATATACATTAAATTATTGATCAAACTAATTTTAATCATAAAACTTCTGTTATTGAAGCCTTCATTTATCACGTTTGGAGAGCGTCTGAGGACGGTCCCCAAACTAATACATAAAGATCTACAGGAAGGAATAGATCAGCCTTTACTAGTTTCAGATCTCAATGGTAAAGTCAGGAATGTATTGTACCAATACAGATATCGCAAACATTCACGCATGTCATGACCGGGATTTGTTAACACGTGCATTCTGTTAAAAGTTAGAAAGCAGGTCTTTGAATAGATAGGAATCATTAATGTTACACAAAAAGTAACGCGAGATATAATGGCATGTACTTTGTCGCGAGGCAACGAGTCCTTCTATAAGACGTCTAGTGGTCGTCGATATCCTGCTCCTGCTCCTCATCGAACTCGGCGTCCTCGTCGGCGGTGGCCTCCTGGTACTGCTGGTACTCCGACACCAGGTCGTTCATGTTGCTCTCGGCCTCGGTGAACTCCATCTCGTCCATGCCCTCGCCGGTGTACCAATGCAAGAAAGCCTTGCGCCTGAACATAGCCGTAAACTGCTCCGAGATGCGCTTGAACAGCTCCTGGATGGCGGTGGAGTTGCCGATGAAGGTGGCGGCCATCTTGAGACCGCGGGGCGGGATGTCGCACACGGCGGTCTTCACGTTGTTCGGGATCCATTCCACGAAGTAGGACGAGTTCTTGTTCTGGATGTTGAGCATCTGCTCGTCGACTTCCTTCATGGACATGCGACCGCGGAAGATGGCGGCCACGGTCAGGTAGCGCCCGTGGCGCGGGTCGCACGCCGCCATCATGTTCTTGGCGTCGAACATCTGTTGAGTCAGTTCGGGCACGGTCAGCGCGCGGTATTGTCTGCTTCCACGGGATGTGAGGGGAGCGAAGCCGGGCATGAAGAAGTGCAGACGAGGGAAAGGAACCATGTTGACAGCCAACTTTCTGAGATCAGCGTTCAGTTGACCGGGGAATCTAAGGCAGGTAGTGACACCGGACATTGTGAGGGACACCAAGTGGTTGAGATCACCGTATGTGGGAGTGGACAGTTTGAGCGTGCGGAAGCAGATGTCGTAGAGGGCCTCGTTGTCGATGCAGTATGTTTCGTCTGTGTTTTCTACGAGCTGGTGGACTGAGAGAGTCGCGTTGTAGGGTTCTACGACGGTGTCTGATACTTTTGGCGAGGGGACGACGGAGTACGTGTTCATGATTCTGTCGGGGTACTCCTCACGAATTTTGGAGATGAGCAGTGTTCCCATACCGGATCCGGTACCGCCACCGAGGGAGTGTGTGAGCTGGAAGCCCTGTAGGCAATCACAGGATTCTGATTCTTTCCGTACTACGTCGAGAACTGAGTCGACGAGTTCAGCTCCCTCAGTGTAGTGACCCTTGGCCCAGTTGTTGCCGGCGCCAGACTGTCCGAACACGAAGTTGTCGGGGCGGAAGATCTGTCCGAAAGGTCCAGAGCGGACGGAGTCCATGGTGCCGGGCTCCAAGTCCACCAGGATGGCGCGGGGCACGTACTTGCCGCCGGAGGCCTCATTGTAGTAAACGTTGATGCGCTCCAACTGCAGGTCCGAGTCCCCATGGTAGGCACCGTTGGGGTCGATTCCATGCTCGTCCGAGATGATCTCCCAGAACTGTAAAAGAGAGAGATTATCCGTTAGTTTCGGAATAGGGCGCCACACGGAATGCAGTCGATTAAAATGCCTTCACGAAAGCTCTCCGCGCCATTGCGGGGCATCGTAAGTGCGTCTCAGCTCATTGCTACTTTCGAACCGGTTGCGTGTCGAGTAAGCGATACCTCGGAAGAGTTCAGTACTCGCATCCGTTATTGTTTGAGTTCCGTTCAGTTTGAAAGTGGAAGTGAGACAATGCATAACTCAAGAGGCTGTCAGCGACAATAAAGCTCAATGAACCGCGTTAATGGCGTACAGGATACATCTTTAATGACTTCAGTAGAGAATATTACGCAAGACAATAGTCTGAGTTATAGCGCGCGTCGCCTTGCCGACGGGCGACGCCCACGCGGCTCCCCGTATTGGGCTTATCCCTCCATATAAGTAGAGAATGTCTTGCCTCGTTCAGCTCATTAGCATTCGAATACTAGTTTTCGATCCCTTTAAGACCGTGGCCTGATTTCAGGTGACCATATGTTCACTGAATTGGAAAAACGACGCGAAAATCATTATGGAAAACCTTGGAAAACAATTGTAAAAATTAACAAGTGAAAACAGTGACGTAAAAGTCATGAAGTGTCTCGTTGTTGGCTTACGTAATATTTGGTAATATGCAGACTAAATATTGTAGAAATCCTTGACAGATACAAAAGCCTCAGATTTAAGTCAAGCGTTGAACATAGCAACTTAGCAACGGTTCGAAGAGCATTAACATTCATCGGGCCGATGGCTATGATGTCATCCTACAGTATAGATGTGTGCTGAGGCGAGCGACTCGGCTCTGACTACTCCTTATAAGGAGAACTGACTAATGCGGAGGCTGACTTTTTGGTTCAGGGCGATTCGATGAATAAATAAGTTTTAAATTGCCATTAAACCGAGAAATGAAACGTCATCTTTTAAAGTCCTTAGACAGTTATATACACGGTGTTTCATGACCCACTGAAAACCTAAAAACAGTTTGTTCAGAATCGATAGGAGAATCGATCGCGCTTTGTTTTAATGGGGGTATTTTTATTTTTTTATTTTTTTTTATTACATGCCCATTCTGCAGGTTTGTAATGCAACAATATCAATAACTATCATTTGACAAGTTATTTGTTAATGAGCAACACCCTTAACTGGCCATTGGTAAACCTTATCTCGCTGCAGTAAGGTATGCAAATGGTCAGTTAACAGTGTTTACGATGGTAACTAGCAATTGTTTGATGTCACTAAAACGACGAAGCATCTTGTGTAGAATTACCAGTCGAAAAGAATTGCTAAGAAAACTAAACAACTAATATTTTTTTTAAATATTTATCCGATTAAAGAATAAATACTCAATATGAGTTCAAAATAAATAAAAACTGTTGGAGTGTCTCAGGTTTTCAGTGGCTCAAGTAACACCGTGTATAATGGCCTTTTTATGAACTTAGTCGAATTTCGTTGTCTGAAATTGCCATAATTACAGCGACATGTAAAAATATCGACTTTCAAAAAATGACTGATGATTTAATAACAACAAAAAGTGAAAGGCTGGTCAATAGCGCGAAAGGCTGCTTTCTTAGTCGTAACTAGATAAGAGAAGGTATGATGAAAGCGGCATGTGAACGGCGCGCCACTTGCGAGGGAAACCGCGGTTCTGACTAGTGCACAATAGGTGTTTTGTGCCACCTGCCTGCCACAATAGCATCCCCGCAACCGCTAAATATGAAACTGAATTCATGCCCCAATTGAATACGGATCGGGCTCTCGAGACAAAAATACTAATGTAAGTGCATTTTGAGTGTATACTCTGCGTTATGGCGGTCGATGGCTATTTATACGCTCTGGTCATCGGCCGCGAGTTCAACGACCGTTGCTATCTAGCCTTAACTTGCGTCTAAACCGGCCTGCTGATAAGACACCGCAGATTCTCGTCAGAAAACACCTAAAGCCCGACTATGCGAAATCAAATTACTAACATTTGACTACTTTTAGACTACGTGAAATCAAAACGATCCTAACACCTTCTAAAGTAGTCAGATATCAAATTAAAATGGTTTTAACGTTCTAATAAATCAGCGTCAAATAGTGTGCTCGGCGGAGTAGAAAAGCAGCTTGAATCACCATAGTGTTCCACTATTGTTTCCTACAGCAATCATGCCCTCAAATTGCCCGTGACCTCATACGCAGACCGCTTTGTTCTCTTAAATTAAAATCGCTGAAATATCAACCCACTGCGACTAATACTCGTATTTTGTTTAGTGTTTGATAAACTAAGGTTAAACTAGGTACTAGTTGAACAAGGCACTCATGTTACTGTTACGTAAACAGAATGAAAAGTATTGACACAGCTTGTATTGTAGATGTTAATTGAATGCAACGCAAATAGCATCTTTCTGCGAAGAGATTCCAAGGCGTTTTATGATTACTGATTCACGTACTTTGTTCTTAGTAAAGTGAACGCATGGTCTAGAAGAATTTGTGCCAGCCTTAACTGCAACATCAAAGTTAAAAACAGACGTTGAATTAAGGGCAATAAATTTGAATCCATCATTGTACCGTAACGCAACGATATAAAAATGATTCAATCCATACCAGCTTATTGATTGATCCGTTACCTCCATTCAAAAACAGTTTCTCTTTTATTATATATTACATTACTACTCGTGTAGAATGACTTTGTAAATTTAACAGGTACAATGCCCTCCTTATCCATTTCAGCCTATAATAGTCAAGTGAATATATGGAGAACGCCAATCGAATTTATATAATGAATGAGAATGATCAAGACACTTCGTTAACATATCATTCCGATATATTTTTATATTAGTCAATAAACGATTTTTATTTCAGCTACGGCTGTTCTCAGCAGTTAAACTTCGAATCTCTACATAGATACTCTTCTTCTTCTTCCTAGCCTTATCCCTTCATTTGGGGTCGGCTCTCCTCGTCCTTAGGTGCCAGGATCGCCTATCCTGGGTTGTTTGCGTTTCAAGCTGAGCCCGTTCCAGGTCTTTGGATACGGTTGTCCACCACGTAGCTAGGGGGCGCCCTCCGCCTTTTCTCTTTTCCGGGATTGCTAAAGCCTTTTTAACTGGGTACTCTTCATCCCTTCTCATCACGTGCCCGAACCAGCGCATTCGCCTACATAGATACTCTATTAGATATAAATCCCAATGCCCTTAAGTGACATTAAACTTTTATGTTCTTGCGAAAGATGAGTGGGTAGGGCTCGTAAAGAAAATGAAATAAATCGTTATAAACTCGTTTAAGTTGTACTCAATTGAAATTGATTACACACACGGTCTTCCTAATGTCCCTTTAATTTGCTTTGATTGAAATCATGTGTCGTACGTTTTAATGCATTAGGCATGCTTATGCAGCAAAAATTCAAATCAGATAATAACATTATGTATGTCTAGTTCCTACATATTACGTGATTAACAACTTTTTAATATAAGCGAGTAGCGACCCGCCCCGGCTTCGCACGGGTTAACCAAAACCTTAACAAATACACCTAAACCTTCCTCAAGAATCACTCTATTGATAGGTGAAAACCGCATGAAAATCCGTTCAGGAGTTTTCGAGTTTATTGCGAACATACAGACAGACAGACACGCGGCTGGGGACTTTGTTTTATAAGGTGTAGTGATCTGGGGCCCGTTTATCAAAAGCTTGTAGCTTGTAATACAAGTGGAAGTCCCTAGTTAGTGGGTTTCTTTCGACGCCCTCCCAAGGGAGGGTGTGAGGGGTCTCTACCGCATCCCTGCTGCGGAGACTGTCTCCATTCGCGCCCCATCTTCGTGGGGCGGTCTTCCATCGTCTTTTTGTGGACGACTGTGTGATCTGGTGAGGGCCAGCTTTATCGCTACCGGCCGTTATCCAACCCCGCGATCCCTAGCCTGGTGATACCGTTTGAGCGGGGCCAGGTTTCGGGGCCGCAGTGAACGCGACCGGCAGCTTAGGCTGGCGTGTGCTTCGTGCCTGTGTTGGCGTCATCCGAGTGGAAGTCCCTTTCTAACAAAAGCCTTTTAAAACGGGACTTCCACTTGTATTACAAGCTACAAGCTTTTGATAAACGGGCCCCTGATTCTGAATTAGTAATACAAGTTAATTTATTGAGCCAAGATCTGGGGCCCGTTTCTCAAAAGCTTGTAGCTTTTAATACAAATGGAAGTCCCTTTCTAACAAAACCCTAAAAAAAGGGACTTCCACTTGTATTACAAGCTATACAAGCTTTTGATAAACGGGCCCCTGATTCTGAATTAGTAATACAAGTTAATTTATTAAGCCAATTCTATCGGAAGTGTAACAAAGAGAAGACTTTGTAGTAACAGTAGCCGGATTTTAGCATGTCATTATTTCTAATTTTTTGCTCTTTCATTCTTATAACTTAAGTCAAATTATACATTTTGACTGAGCAAAGTAGCAAGTTAGATTGCAGTCCATTAGGCTATCTCTGCACCGACTTTGACGTGCCTAAGTGTGAGTGTAATTATGAACGCCATATTTCATAGTAATTGACGTTTTTGGTGATACGCTTCCACGCTGGCTCTGCAAAGTCTATGCAGAGCAGAGTTAGCGTGGTCTTCTAACGTTTGAATATAACGCTCTAAGAATCATCGAATACAATTTCCTAGCCATTAATCTTTTGTAACGAAGAGAAATTAGTAAATTAGCAGATCGATATCAGCCAATGGCCAGTAAGCAAATCGCATGGTTCTTGCGCCCGGGTTTCACCCGACTCGGTCGGGCTCGAAAGCCGATAATTGTGTGCAATTCAAACAATTAACACTTAGCTGCAGCTAGTGACCTATATTGTAGAAACAATGTGTTGAATGCAGTGACGTCGCATCAAACATATTTGTACTATTTGTAGGCAATCCGGAGCCAATTTGGCTTTGGTTTTCTTTGCGAAGTGCTGAACAGTTCAGTGAACTATCTGAAACTTAGAAAGCCGGTGGGAATCGAGTACCATGCCCACTACTGATGAGTGTGGTGATGTGAATTTGATTTGTATGAAGAGAATGTGTGTTTTGGCTTACGTAAGGTAGAAAATAGTAGATTGTGTCACAAGGGAGCAAAATGATATATTTACGGCGAGGGCGTACATTGAAAGCGTGGTGAGGGATTCAAGTGTTATTATATATAATAATATTGTGTAGTACAAAAAAAGAAAAAAATCATGTCCTAGAACAGAAAAGTGCCACTTTGATCCCTCCTAGCGGGGAAGAAAAAGCACTTTTTCGAAAAGGTAATGTGAAATAGTTATTTGTTATACAAGGGTGCAAAATTGTATTTTACCCGCGAGTGTGGAATTGAAAGACGAGCAAGCGAAAGGATTCTATAGTTGAACCACGAGCGAAGCGTGTGGTTCTAAAATAGAATCCTGAGCGTAGCGAGTGTATCAACACACGAGAAGTAAAATACATTTGCACCCGTGTGTAACACAAAACTTTTCACCTCACTATAGCGAGGAAAGTGCAACATCCACAGGCGTTAGATCATCTTTATCACTGGGATCACTCATTTTTTACGATATTATAACAAAAACTGGAAATTCTGTATTTTTACGTGAGAAGTTATTAAGTAAAAATTTTGTTGACAATGTTGACATTTCTGACGTATGAAATGTCAATGATGCGTTTAGAAATAGCATCGACTCAACTTGTGCGTTCAGAATTATATTTAACATCATTATTAAAAAACAAACGTTTCATATGGAACTTTAAGGTTTATGACATAAAATCATTAAATAAAGCTAAATTTGGTATTTTTTATTCGATTCTCAAACCATTTGTTTAATGATAATTAATATTGAACGAACCATTATTATGAGCGTTTTACGTTTTGTTATCTGTCAAGCTACTTAAACACGCTCCACTCCATCCAAGGTCAAATTACTTTCCCCACTAGTGGATAAAATGCGTTTTTCTCCGCTTGTTTTAAAGGATAAAAGACAACTTTCCGAGCTAGTGAGGGGAAAAGATAATTCCTTAGTAACACACGATTATTTTACCTATCTAAGTTACTCTGAATGTGACTTTCTAAAAAAGGTCCAAGCAGACTGGGTGACTTCAACCACCGCTAAGAAATAGATGCCACAAAAATTTAAGTGATTTAAAATGATTCTATTGTTGATCTAAACAAAATTAAGTTAAAGTGATTTGTCTTCGAACTTGTAGAAACCATGCTAAAGCCTGACCAGTAATATCTCTGTTGCAGGCGTCCATAGGTGACGGTGACTACTTACCTTTAGGCGGTCCGTATGCTTGTTTGCCACTGACGTGGTATTAAAAAAGATCAAATATTGTCAAGAGGGCGCAATCTAAATCCTAGGCTGCAGACTATAACTACCGTAAAATGGGGTGAGTAGGTTTCGCGGGGAGAGTTGGGTTATGAATGGGGAGAGAAGGTTTGAAAGGGGGGTGATATGGGTTTTTAGGGTTACTGCTACAAAAATAATGTATTCCAATTTAAAATGGACCTATAGTAATACTCATAATAAAAAAAAAAACGATCCAACAATCTTCCAAAATCACCTTTGTATGAAAACCCATCTCACCCCAATTACGAGGGACTACGGGGTGAGGTGGTTTTTCCTGTTTGTCGTCAAAGTTATGAAATGGAACTACCCAAAATAAAATAAAAACTAAAATACAAACGTCCGGAACACTTATTATATACACCATTCAGTTTGCATATGTAAAAATAAAATGTTATCGAGGTTTGAATGTCAGTTTGGCTCCTACTCACCCCATTTTACGGTACACAATTATTCTCTTCACACAGATAAAAAACAAACGAATAGCGGCTTGCTTAAATAAACAGAGTAGAAACAGCCGTTTGTGAAATTAATGATGTTTTAGTCTAATGGCCGCACTTGAGCTCATTTCCATGCCATTTTCTTAAGCATTCGCTTTGCTTCTAATTACCTACTCAGAGAGAAAAATGCTGCAAAACTGTTGCATTTAGGTCAAAATGTAGCGTTAGAAATATAAAACTTGGAACCACAAGTACCACACTTCAAATTCATACTAGCGACCCGCCCCGGCTTCGCACGGTTCAACTAATTTACACAAAACCTTTACAAATTATACATATCATAGAGTATCTTATACTAGAGCGGTACTGTCATAGTAAATTTTGTAACCCCAGTAAATTCACTGCCATCTGTCGACACACTTTAAAACTAAAAGTGAAGATTTATAAAAAAACGATAGAATGTATTTAAATATAGATAAATGATTTTTTTTATTTGCATTAATTATTTTTATGATTTTGACCCATGTTCTTTCACTGATATGCGTTAAAATTGTTAAATAACAAACGAAACCGTCAACGCCATCTATACACTCTCTCTATTAAAAAAAAGCCGCATCAAAATCCGTTGCGTAGTTTTAAAGATCTAAGCATACATAGGGACAGACAGGAAAGCGACTTTGTTTTATACTATGTAGTGATTAAGAAGCAATTCCAATACTCAAGATTCCACTTTTAGAACCACTAGCTGAACTCGTGGTTCAGTTTTGTACGAGTAGTTAAATAACAACTTTGCCCCCTTTTAAAATAACTATTTTGCTATCGCAATAATAACGAAAAAGTTTTGATACCTCTATAAACTTTGGTTCTAATATTGTCTTCGGTTACCGCGATAGTTACTCATGAAATAAAACTATACATAGTTTTATTTGGTTCTAATAGTTACAAAATGTTCCGAGTTAAAAAAATAGAATTATATTCCAACGTGACGATATTTTGTCATAGTACCAAGGTTGGCAATAAGCATACAGCCCGTCTGATGTAAGCGGAAACTGCAGCTTACGGACCCCTGCATTTCCAGCAGTGTCACAATCAAGTTGCCATCACTTTAAATTTATGTTATAACAAACTTTCTTACAATAAAAAAATACGGTAAAGCACAATGTAGGCACCTAAATCCAAGTCATTCTTGATTCTCGAATACTTCCCGAAACTGGTTTACCTTTACGAGTATGTTATGTCATTAAATTAAATGTGTTATCTCAATCCGTCGCGTATCGTTGCTTTTTTTATTTCTCTCGCTATAAAGAACACGTCAACCGTTGAGTCATTGCCCGTTTTGGAATTATAATCGAAGTATTGCTGTGTGGCATTAGTCATTTTGTTAATTCTTGGTATAGTCTGTTTATATATGTCGTATACAAAAAAAAAATAGTAAGTGGGCGAATCAACTTTTACGAGGCCAATTTCCTTGTCCCCGATAAAAAAAAAACGTTTTTTCAAAAACCTAATACTTTTATTGCGCCTTTTTAGGGTAATGACATTTTTAGAACTATAAATATTTAATCAAAATATTAAAGATTAGCAATTTGATCAGAATTTTAGCAAATTTATACGGTAACGCAGCAGAAGAAAATTTACTCCCATACAAAAATTGTGTGTCCCCAACGATAGCTATAGTCACACAATGGTAATTTCTAAGTTTAAACATAAGGTGACCTATTTTTATAATATCATTAAAAGAATCAGAATAAAATAGTACATTTAATCCATCCCATGCCAACATGATTTAAGTTTTATAAAATTCTCGAGAATTTTTTAAATTGTTGTCCCTAAGCTAGCGTCCAATTTCAATTCTCCCGCGTTACTATAGAAGGTTGCAAATATTTTTAAAGAGATGGCGTTGGTCGTGGCTCATGCGCAGGCGAAATATGCCTACGTTTCTGAGAACCCGCGTTGTCGAGGTGATATCCCTGGCGGGGAGACGCCAGTCAGCGACGAGCAGCCGTCGGGTGTGCGTGACTTAATTGCTGCTCCCCTAAGTTACGTTACGTGTTTCGGTAAGTTTTTATCCTTATGTTTGAAAACTATTGAAATGTTGTGTGTTTGGTGTCTAATATTAACGCGATATATATGCAAATGTAATTGTATTAATAACTAACGTGATAATTTACTTTGTAGTTAAAATTTTCCCCTTCGTTACCGGTAACGCTAGAGAAACTTCTATTACGTTACTGGTAACGTAAGAGAAAGTACGACTTATCCTATTCAACTCGCCATCGAACTTATTTGACCTATCTTTTAAATATTTATTATTAGTAAATACATTTAACGTGGAGTAATAAGAGTAATATTGTTTATAAATGTCTCATAAAAATTCGTCACAAATTAAATGATTTTATGGCTAGAGTATTAGTTAGTATAAAGTTATTATTTACGTTGCAACTTAGCGACATTGTTTTATTTATTTCAGCATTTAATGGTGCACACCTAAAAAAACAATGCCTCTAAGCGCCGCAGAAAAACAAAAACGGTATCGAGAACGATTGAAAAACAAACCAGAATGCTATGAAGAAGCCTAAAAGAAACAAAGAGAACGGTAAACTAAAAGATTAGTGAAAAACTTAACCCCTAAAGAAAAGTACAACGCTAACACGATTTGGCGTTTACGGAAAAGAGAACAGGCGAGAATAAAACGGATCGTAGAAAGAGTGTTACGAATTAGCCTCAATCGCCTACTCCTCCGCCAACAACACCTCCGCCAGTGACGGCTTCGTTATGCACACTTCCACTAGCGACGTCTCCTTTAAGATTAAGCCCACTACGTACACTGCAACCAGTAGCATATTTACCACCATCACCCCAACCCCAAATTGCAATGCTTCCTCAAGTGACGTCTCTGCGGGCTGCTCCACTTCAATCAGCGACGCCTTCACCAACTACATCTCCACTCACTCTTCCACCTCAGAGAACTTTGTCGGCAAAGCCTTGCTAATCCTGTTGCTTTTACAAAACTAGTAGCGAAGCACATCCAGCCTTTGTCATCAGTCTTTGTAGATTTGGAGATTAACCAGCCAATCGTATCGCCAAAACAACGAGGGCGAAAAAGAACAAGAAGAGATAGCTAAAGTTTGTAGAGAGAATAGGATATTAGCTAACAAAAATGAAAATTTAAGAGAAAAAAAAGAACCTAAATCTAAACAGACCAAAGATGACTTAAAGTACCAAATGTTGGCGAATGCCATAAAGGAAACATTTAAAAAAACAAAATCGAAAAAAGAAAGAAATACAATAAAAACTTTTTTTGCGGCACAAGCAATTCAAAATTCACGTATGCAGATAAATTTTTTGATGGACACGTTTGGCACAAACAAAATTGAAATGAACAAGTCTCGCTTTGACCGAGAAACGCTCCTAAAGAAAAAGATAAAAGAATTTTTTCTAAGAGACGACAGTAATGTCGTCTCGGGTAACCGAGCTTCAGCTGGAAAAAAGGAAGTACTAACCAAGAAAGGTATTAAAGTTCCTAAAAGATATATGCTAGATACAATGAAAAGTCTTCACAAGGTTTTTCTAAAAGAGAACCCTGAGATTAAATGCTCTTAGTATTATTTTACACGGAATAAGCCGTTCTTTGTTGTGACTCCTTCGATTGATGCAAGGGAAATTCGCTTGTGCAAGCTTCATGCAAATTTTGAATACAAAGCTAAAGCTTTGAGGAAAAAAGGAATTACAGGAACTGACGACCCCAGTTTACTAATAGAAGCAACAGTGTGTGATTTCGATTCGAAAGACTGCATGTATGGCCTCTGCAACGAGTGTAAGAATAAAAAGAGTATATACAACCTCGATAAAATAAATGGAATGATAAAATGGACTGAATAGACTAGAAAAGAAGAGAAATTTCAGAAGGATGGAAAAATTATGAAAGCTTTCAGAAACATCCGAGAAGAACTTTAGTTGACTTCGAGACTTCGATTAACGTTTTAGAGAAATGACTTTACTCATTTTTTGAAGCCTTAGTAGGTTAATCTTAATTTGTTGATTTTTTATGTTAACTGTTTTTTCTTTATATAACTGAAGTTGATTCAAACGTTAAAGTTAATATTTAAGTGTTTGTGATGTTCCTGAGAAT
The DNA here is from genome assembly GCF_947568885.1 of Cydia strobilella. Taxonomy (NCBI): domain Eukaryota; kingdom Metazoa; phylum Arthropoda; class Insecta; order Lepidoptera; family Tortricidae; genus Cydia; species Cydia strobilella. The sequence goes on from NC_086061.1 coordinate 10,046,610, forward strand.
TACTGATCTTGTATTTAATTTAACACTGATCTCAAGCGTAGATTATTCAACTTAGTTGATCTCATGTTAATTAGGTGGTGTATTGTTATGTTAATTTATGAATGAATGACGAGGCGAATAGCAAACTAACGTGTATACCGACGCATAAAAACAGACGACAAATATTTACTGATTAATAAGAAGTTTGTTTTATTTAATAGGTGTATCAAAAAGGGTCAGTAACACCAGAGAATGTATGGCCTATTCTCTTGCGTTACTCGTTATTTTTCTCTTGCGTTACTGGATGTCCCCAAATAATTCCACAATATTTTTATTTTTTTGATTACCAGGATCGTTTTTGATGGATATGATTCGGTGAGTTATAATCTTATTAACTTTCCCCTGCTATAGATATACAATTTTTAAGCCAAGTCCTAACGAAAGAAGTAATATTCGAAAAATACGACTTCTTAAAATACTATAGTAACGCAGGGGATTTGCAAAGTCCAGTTATTACCGTAATAATGTGGTTTTTCTTTAAAAAAACCTCTCATATAATGAGCTTCTTAACTGTGGAAAATATCTATATCGATTTCAATGGGCTTTCAGATTTTTATTCCTATGTTATGATTAAATCTAGATGACGTAACGCAAGAGAATTTCCGACTGTATGAAGAACAAAATGTGATTAAAACTCACATAATAGCATTCTGATCTCGTTGCTGATATTAAAATAAGTTAATTTAATCAATTATCCGTACGCCAATGGTATTAATTATCAGTATTTTGACAAAAAAATATTTTAAAAAACTTTTTTGAAACCTCTTTCAAATTGGCCTCGTAAAAGTTGATTCGCCCAAGTACATTGTGCAACATGGGGCGTAAGTTAAATATTGCAAACGAGAGTAGTTAAATCGCGACGGCTTGCCGGAGCGATTTATAGACTCGAGTTTGCAATATTATATCGCCCCGAGTTACACACAATGTTTTTCATCACACTTGCTATACAAAAATGAAGACGGTATAAAGACAAATAATAATTATAATATTAGAAACTTTATAACTCCCTAGGGAAAACGCTTTTTCTGTAATTCCTGCTAAGCCTGCGTGCAATTTCACATTTACTGAGCGAGTGTGATGAAAATTGAGCAAGAACATTTTTATACAAGTACCTTTGAAATCAAAGTTGCGAGAATATGTGGAGAATATAATATACATTTTGAACATTTTACGTTTTTACTAAAACTCTAATGTGTCTAAAGCAATTGACTCGAATTGCACTGATATGAAACTTTAAGCAATTATTCACGCAACGAAAAAAGAAAAAAAAACTGGGCATGCGCGAGAGGGTGTTACAACCCTAACCGCGCGTGCGCATACGCGAAAACTCAAATTTCGAACTGTCCTAATTTGACACTTCACTCGAACGGAACTATGCAAGAGTTCCCACAATTTCCTCACAAAACACCTCCGCTTTCACATGAGAACAACTAAAGAACTTAGAATTTTAATTGTATGTAAATCAAAGCTTTGTTAGAACCTTTATGAATGTAAGTTAGAAAATATGTGCGAATTACCTTAGCTCCAATCTGGTTGCCGCATTGGCCGGCTTGAATATGCACGATTTCCCTCATATTTAATGTTTTTAAAATGGAATAAATTAACTAACACTATACGCGACTCTCGCGGCGCACTGCTCGAAGATTTGATCAATCGTCAGGCTCAGTGGGGATTTTTGAGGCCAGTTTCGCCTCCGCGCCGCGTCTGAACGGTGCGCTGTGATTGGCTGGCGCGGCAGCCATCTTAGCTTCGCTGCTAACTTCACTTTGCTTAGCCAGCTGGTAGCGCCGACATGGAGAGAATCTGCTTTTCTATATATGGATATGATGTTTGTTCCGTTTGTTTTATTGGAATACAGTTAAGTAGTATTGTGGTCGAGTGTGACATTGAGTTTACTTTTTGTCTTGGTTCTTATTGGATGGCATCATTCGTGTATATTTCTTGATTCTCGACGGCAGTCCACCCCCAAACTGAATCATGAGGGAGTCGTAGGCGCAGGGTAGGGCGAATGTTTGACTAACGCTAACCTAATCAGTACCTATGAGGCCATTTCTAAATGAAGGGTACACGGAAAGAACATGTCTAGTCACTTTTTTCGGAAAATTAGATTTTTATCTTAAAATGTAGAGCTCTTAATGAACTACCTATTAGTTGTATCTTTTGCTACCACTTTATAATACATGTAAAAAAGCTTTTTTTAGTTAAAAAAGACCTGGTCACGGAATTACCATACATTTTGACATGGTCCCAAAGTTTAAAACCGCGATTACTCAAAATGTTACTTAAGTGACTAGACATGTTCTTTCCGTGTACCCTTAAAATTAGAATTACACACATTACAATTAGGCACCTATGTTAGGTATAATGGTAGGGTAGATAAGTATGTATGTTGTCATCGATCGTTATTCGTTACTTTCCCTAAACATAGGGGAGACTGGGGAAACATGATCCTAGGGGAAACTAGGTCCCCTAAATTATAAAAATCAGAAACTTATAGCGATTTTTTCCTTTTAGGGGAATATTTTTAATTAATTGGCAATTAATTATGGTTTCATAATTTGGGTGACCAACTCTCCCCTAGGATCAAGTCTCCCCAGGTTTATCTAACAACGAAAAGTACTCAACTGATGGCCGGCTCCGATTTGATTTATTTTGATATAATGTTAGAGCTAGTCTAAAATAACTGATACCTATTGGGAGAAATTATCTACCAAAGTACTGAAAAATGGGTAAACCCACATACGCGATTTTGCTTGGTTGCAATGTAAAAATCTACAAAAACCTTTTCACCTCAGCAGCTCGAACAAGCCTACTTTTGTCACTCCCTGGAGCTTTTAAATTGCAATTGCAATTGGAGTAGCTTTTTAATTTAGTGAAGGCCATGAACTGCCACTTCATACTTCATAAACACTCGCAAGAAAAATTAACTTTCCTCTCTTGTTGCACAAATAACTATTTCACCTCAGCAGCTCGAACAAGCCTACTTTCGTCACTCCCTGGAGTGACGAAAGTGCGACTTTCCTCTCTCCAGGGAGGGAAACAAGTGGCCACTTCATTCTTCTATGAATTTTTTTTTGTTTCTCTGTATTATTTTGTGTAGTTCGAAGTACATTTTAACCTTTAATAATATGTTCTCACTACTGAGGTGAAAAATTATATGTGCAACACGAGAGCAAAGTTATTTTACACCTCGTGTTTTTGAGTGCCTCGCTACGCTCAAGATTCTAACTTCGCTTACTCGGTACTCAAAATCAACACTCGCAAGAAAAACCAACTTTCCTCTCTTGTTGCACAAATAACTATTGTTTCCGCTCCGCCAACATCAGTCAAAATCGGAGACAGTAGACACCCGATGGCCGTGAAGTTGGTTGATTCATGTTGTTTCCAATTTCCAATGTCAATAAAACACGTACGTGTAGGCATATCTCTTGAATAACATTATGTATTGAATATTGTCTTCGGTTACCGCGATAGTTACTCATGAAATAAAACTATGAAAACTATGTTTTTATCGCTTATATATATATCTTTACTTGAAAAATAATTGTAGTGTATAACTAGCCTTATGAACCGATTTTGCATGTACAACCAGCCTTAAAGTTTATAGTCTATGATTGTTCATTATTTTAGTATGTGGGTATTTTTGCACTTAGTAATTTTTCCTCAGTCACCCGTTGACCACGAACGCTGTAAAGGGTTCGAAACGTCGGGATGTGTTATAAATTCAATATACGGGATATAATCCGTTTTCATAGTTTTATTTCATTATGTATTGACTTTACTAGCAGTAGGTACACCTTGGTTTAAAAACTATGGCTTGGCCGTTTCATACATCTTCTATTGCATTATCACAATATTGAAGACATAAACAAATACATATTATAATTATGTGCCTGTCTGATGTACTTACGGTACGGAATTACATCACAGGACCACAGATTAATAAATACTTCCTTTCGATAGCGTAACGAGCATGACATGCATGACATAACCCTGTTTTGACTATTTTTTTTTCTTCTGTGATATTATGATTAGTGTGTATTTTTTATTGAATTTGTATGCCAATAGGCACGACATAGTGATACTGAAATTACTGAAATATTTATTTAACATCTTGTAACTTACCTATGTTGAACAAATAAATCTTTCAATCTTTGAACGAGCGTTCGCGTTTGCTTTAGTCTATTTTTGTATGGGATTTTGAACAGCGCCAAGCGGGACGTTTTGGAAACTAAATCCCATTCAAAATGACTACTACAGGTACACTAGGGGTACAGTGTTATTATGACATAATCTACTAGGTATTTAGAGACTTTAGAACTAAAGTGGAATTAATATGGACCACTCTATTGACTCCACAAATTAGATTGTGTCATTGCGTCCGATACTTTTACGCATTATGCTCACGTCAAAATATAAGATATTATGAAATATGTAGGTACCGACGGGTTATAAGTTATAAAAATATTAAATAGCGAACAGTATAAACAAATAGTTAATATATAATAATGACTAAACTAAGGAAAATAACGAATGTCAAGTATGTCAAGGTTCGTATTCGCAGAAACAAGTAGCTATGTCCATATACATATAAACGTGTGCTACTTGCAGCGGTTCTGACGAACTCCATAAAGTACCTGATCTATTTACTCATTAAAATAACACTTTGTAAACAACTTGATAAACAAGTAACTGTCAAAAAAAAAATTTTTGTGACACTTTTATTGCTGACTGTACTTCTTCTCATTTGCATGTCTGTCGAGTACTTCTTGAGACCTTTCAAATGAGCCTAAACTTGATATGTTTATGCTTTTCCATCGAGGAGTTCCTTTGGCTACCTACCGGCTGCATCATCAGAACACCTCCATGTTAGCATATTATTGCGTTGTCACCGGAATTACGATAGTACTCCAAATATCAACTGAATCAGATACCGGAAAGTGGTTCAAATTTTAGTTATAAGATCTGAAGCACTACAAGGTATATAATATAGGTATACGCAGTGAAGCTTAATAAAAGTGTGTAAAACGCGTAACTTCGATTGTATGGCGGCGGCTAAGTTCAAGGTGGCCTTTTTCCTCTATTTCCTTCTAAGCAGGTCCGGATCTGCTTTGGCCACCTAATCCCAAGAATTGGCACAGGTAATCTGACCTTCCAACCCAGAGGGAGAGAGAAAGGAATGGATTGATTGTCTCTATCTTTGGTTCTATTGATCGGTATCGTTCGATGTGTGATGTGTGTATTTAAGTTTTTGTGTACCTAATTGTTTATACCTAAGTATAAAGTATAAAATATTAAAAATATAATCGTAAGTTTTTCTTTAGTATATGACATCTGTTTCAAATTATAAACTTACTGTAATACAGCTGTCTTTTACACTGAAGAATCCATCACATTTTCTACGCTACCGTAGAATTCGTAGACAATAATATGTTTCTGTTTGTTTGGCTGACTCAGACTCAGGTGTGATGTCATTCTGCCACAGTTAATTATAGTGTTTGCTCTTATCAAATAAATAACAAAAGTTTTACATATATTATGGGCCAATTATTGGTTTTTAAACTTTAAGAGCTGGCTATCTAGCGACAGGTACTAATTACTAATATAATGTTCACCTCAGCCTCAGCAGCTCGAGCAAGCCTACTTTCGTCACTCCCTGACTTTCCTCACTCCAGGGAGTGAAACAAAGTAGCTTTTTAATTTAGTGAAGGCCATGAACTGCCACTTCATACTTCTATTACAAATTCGTTAATATGTTCTCATTACTCAGGTGAAAAATTATATGTGCAACACGAGAGCAAAGTTATTTTACATTGTGTTTTTGAGTCCCTCGCTACGCTCAAGATTCTAACTTAGAATCAGTCGCTTCGCTCGTGATTCAATTATAGAATCTCGCTTTCTCGGGACTCAAAATAAACACTCGCAAGAAAAACCAACTTCTCTCTTGATGCACAAATAACTATTGCCAACTTAAATTTTAGCCTAAAAATAGCTAAAATGGTTGATAAAAATTGGATGCTATTAAAAAATAAAAAGTATGTAAGTAGGTACTTAAAACATTGCTAGATCTGAATATCAGGTTGTTTTCAAAAGTTGCTAAATAAACAACTATGTTTACTAGACTGGCCACCCTGTGGCGAGAATCCATTAGGCGCCACTTCCTCAAAGTGGTCGTTACCAGTAATGGTGATAACATCGCACTTTTGTAACTTATTTTGTAATCACTGCGGGCCAAGATCTACACCACAATGGGTTTAGCGTAACTTTATACACAAAATTCCGGACATCACCCTAATAATCCTGATGACATCCGCTTTTAAAATCTCTTTTTCTTTGCCGTTTCACTCTTGATTGATAAAGTGGTCGTGTTCATCATTTTAGCGATTCGACGACGACAAGTGACGATATCGTCCAGGGACACAACAACTCCAAACTTTAAGCTACGAATAGCTTCGTTTATAGTTATACCTTTACCAAGACAAACTTTAGCTAGCTAAAGACATCGGACATACAGACAGCGGAGTCTTAGTAATAGGATCCCGTTTTTACCCTTTAGGTACGGAACCCTAAAAATGAAAGATGGCCCGGTTTGCGAAAGTTTGTCAGTGCAGTAGTTTATGTTGGTAATCACTGTATAAATAACCGAAAGTAGTGTAGATGGAGACAGGTCACTCAGCCAAAATCGATAAAAAAGAGATAGGCAATCTTCTAGGTCAGGGGTCGGCAAACTTTTGAGAAGAAGAGCCAACCGCAGTAAGAATCGTCAGTTTTAGAAATCTCAAAGAGCCACAAATGTTGTTTTCAGTTGTCTAAAAACTGTGAATGTGATATTTTGGTCCCTTGAATAGCCGCAATCGGACCTCCAAAGAGCCGCATGCCAGACCCCTGTTCTTGGTACAAGCAAAGATAGATATAACTCCGTAATAGATGTATACAGTCTAAGGAAAAAACGCCTCGAAAATCAAGAAAATTTGATTTTCGTTCAGAGGGCGCTACTAGCTTAGGCTTACTGTCGTATAGATGGCGTTGACGGTGTCGTTTGTTATTTAACAATTTTAACGCATATCAGTGAAAGAACATGGGTCAAAATCATAAAAATAAATAATTCAAATAAAAAAAATCATTTATCCATATTTAAATACATTTTATCGTATTTTTATAAATATTTATTTTTAGTTTTAATGTGTGTCGACAGATGGCAGTGAATTTACTGGGGTTACAAAATTTACTATGACAGTACCGCTCTAGTATAAGTTACTTAACGCTCTAGCTCTAGTATAAGGTACTATGGTACAAGCATAGAAATGACATAGCCCCTCAACAATCCCACTATCCCACAGCGATCGAAACGTTCAAACACGTAAATTGAGATTTACGTCCATTAAATGTCACTTAGTCTATCTCTCAGCCATTTCCCAAGCCATTCTGACCCCTATTGTCAAGCTATAAAGTCTATTGATCAAACAGGAACTGAAATTTGTCCCACGGACTGCCCACGTAGATCCGTGGATAGTAACGCCCTTGGATATGGGTCAATTGAAGTGTTGTTGTCAACCTGGGGCCCGATTCGACTTGTTTGTGACACGGTGAACATGCATTGATGCATTTTTTGATTGAATCGGATTGTCACCTTGGCTTTCGTTTAGGTAGGTACTGAAAATCAACTATAAGTACTATTTAGTATGGCTCCGAGCCTAGTAACTAATTTCAAACGCATTGTCCGGCAGAGTAGGTAGCTAGGTAGCATATGTAGCATAGGTACCTAAGAAAATAAAAACCGGCCAAGTGAGAGTCGGACTCGCGCACCGAGGGTTCCGTACTTTTTAGTATTTGTTGTTATAGCGGCAACAGAAATACATCATCTGTGAAAATTTCAACTGTCTATCTATCACGGTTCATGAGATACAGCCTGGTGACAGACAGACAGACAGACAGACGGACAGGCGGACAGACGGACAGCGGAGTCTTAGTAATAGGGTCCCGTTTTTACCCTTTGGGTACGAAACCCTAAAAATCGAATCGCAAATGGTTGTTTCTCCTCCTTCCACTTTGAAAAACGGTTGAGTACTTTTATGTTACCTATTTTAAAAATAAGTAATAATGGACATGACACAGTTGGAGGTACCTATAGGCAGGTTCCTTATATTAAATTCTCTACAATCCGATGATTTGTTTCCACTTCCATTTTTTCGTTCCTTGGTAATCTATAAGGCTTAAGCATTCCCAGTTCTAATGCTTTCTAATCGATGGAGTTAGGTTAAAGATTATTAAATAATAGCTGTACACACCTGTGTGCACACTACACATAGTTGAGTTGACACAGTAATTCTGGATACCTACTTGAATATATTTATCGGTTTCGAGAAACTGCACAACTTAAATACTTATTATAATTTGTATTTGGATATGGATCACATTTGTTTAATTTGTAATAAAAAACAATCTTCTTCTTCCTCGCGTTATCCCGGCATTTTGCCACGGCTCCTGGGAGCCTGGGGTCCGCTTGACAACTAATCCTAAGATATATTTTTTTCTATACTACGGTGGCAAACAAGCATACGGCCCGCCTGATGTTAAGCAGTCTCCGTAGCCTATGTACGCCTGCAACTCCAGAGGAGTTACATGCGCGTTGCCGACCCTAACACTCCTCTCCCTCGAGCGTATTCTACAGAATTGACGTAGACGTAATAAAAAACAATATCGATATAAAAATCTGCTTTTACCAATTCAAAAACTAATTAATACGTGCTTCTAAGAACAGATAATAATATCAGATTAGTCTTAGGCTCAGGTTTAATTTTAATTAATAATCGAGAAAGGCCATCGTGCATCGTAATGACTAACGGTGCGTTATATAATACTGGATAATATATTTATTATAGTGAACGTACAATCGGTACAATGATAGGGTTCCGTTTTGATTTCAACATTGGTCCAGTAGTTTCCGAGAACTGCAGTTGTGACAGACGGACAGACAGACAGACAGACGCACGAGTGATCCTATAAGGGTTCCGTTTTTAGGGTTCCGTTCCCAAAGGGTAAAAACGGGACCCTATTACTAAGACTCCGCTGTCCGTCTGTCTGTCTGTCACCAGGCTGTATCTCATTAACCGTGATAGCTAGACAGTTGAAATTTTCACAGATGATGTATTTCTGTTGCCGCTATAACAACAAATACTAAAAACAGAATAATATAAATATTTAAATGGGGCTCCCATACAACAAACGTGATTTTATTGCTGTTTTTTTTCCTTTTGAGGTACGGAAACGTAAAAACGATGCAGCAGCAACTTTGCAACAACATCGCATTCGAAATTGTCTGCGGATACGGTTGCCACCTAACATTTCAGAATTTTTGGTTCTCTCTAGGATTGCGGGGGACTTTGCGCGTATCAGGGTTTTTACTCTCTTACTAGTAGCTAATTAGCTAAAAGTTTGAAGTGAACAGATAACGTTATGGCTTGGAAAAAATATCGTCCAAGAAATGTCAGGATTTAGGGTGATGTGCGGACAATGTCAGGAACCAATACCTACCTATGCGGAACTAGTTTCTGCACCACCCATTCTGTCTTAGCTCAGCATATCCTGCGCGTTGGCGTACCTGCTCCGACATAAAAAAACCCAAAACGTTCTTGATCACATCAAACAACCACCAACATACATCCTTTTAGAATAAGGCGAACTATTGACACAGTTCAACGTAAAAAGGTCTTAAGTTATAAGAAATGGGTGGTAAGATGAGGCTATTTATGTAAGTGGGTGTGTGGGAGTCTCTCGCGGCTAAAATTACAACATAAGGAAATAAATGAGGGTCGATAGATAATTGTCGACATCTGGTGCTTTGGCGAGACTCACTTTGCCATAGACATAGTATATACAAGTAGTTATAGCCGCGCCACCGAGCGACCGGGGGTAAGAGAAAGAAAATTCATATAAAATTTGGGCAGCATAGGATTTTTTTGTCTTTCACTCTTATAAATTTCGGTATTTCGCCATCGCCTCCTACCTATGATGCCACCCGGTCGGTGATAAGGACAAAGCATGGCACTATTTTCTCTTTCCTCTTATAGGTATCGCAATAAGACTATCCTTCTCTATCAAAGAGTGTCAGGCCCTTGCACTATGCCAATCAAAATCAACAGAAGGCAGCAATTGGCCCCCAAAAACTTACCCCGCCCAAAACCGTACTAAACACGTACTTTTTCGTACGATTTCACGTACTTATCGTATGAGCGGTTCAAAAATATGTTAAAATGGCGTAGAAATAATATATGTATGACAGACCAAAAAAGTACGATTTATTTGCGTAAAAATTTGTAACTTTTTTGGATTGGTATTTATGTACCTTACTATTTTGCGTACTAATTTAGTTTTCGTGGATAATCAGTTTAAAAAAAATCACCCGATTCCAATACACTTCTGCTGTTTATAATCGTTTTTTGAAACAAAAAATTAAATTGTACTTTAAAATCGTACCTTTTTTTAGATCGGGGTCGTATTTTAGTTTTCAGTGCTCTGACATCACTAAACAATAGTGATATAATCAAGCTTTTCAATATCGTACCTTCATTAGGCCACTCAGCAAGCTTCGTGGCCTAAACACGGTAGTTGACTGGAAAGCTCTATACTATTTGATGCTGACAGCACTTTAAAAACAAAATCTGTGTAAGACTCAATTCTGTGCTTATTTAGCAATCCAGTCCCGCGGTGGGAGGACCGGTGATTCAGGCCGTGAAGTCATCGTGTAGGCGCCGCTGTTGACAAGCCCGGCATTGGCTTTGTTTACGATAACCTCAACTACAATGTATAACGTAATAATAAACTTGCGATCACTATATCCATAATAATAATGCTAATATTGCTAGTAATGTTTAGGAGACGGTATAGAAAGTCTGCATCAATTTGGCAAGCAACAGTGTTGTAAGGCCACAGATTAATAAATTGAATTTTATAACTAAACCTAGTTAAATAACCATTCCTCAACCCACCAACGGAGCGGCAGCTGACGTTCACGAGGTTCATCATACATAGCCGTTAACCGCTATACGAGAATACGAGTTTTGTTTGTCATGTGTCGATGTAAAAGTAATACCTACTTACGATTGTCATCTTCGCTAGGCTCCCAGACATTCTCTTTCTGACAAATATATGTCCTTATATGTAATGCCCATTACTTGTACAGTCGCCACAAATATCTGAACACGCCTCTATTGTCAAGGCGCTAGTGCATTTTCAGATATTTTTGAGCACTGGCCGCTCCGATATATCTGATGAATGAAGGAATGAAGGTTGAGGGAGACGATGGCTGAGATACGCGTCATACTCGCAAACGGGTGCTGTTTGTGGAGACCGGTCTGTTTAAGTTTACACTTTTGAGTGGCGTGAGATACTTCATTATTGTCTGTTTGTTTGATTTAATTTCTTGTCTTTTATTACTTATATAACAATTCAAATTTTTGGTTAATTTTATTGCTTGTAAAAATTGACATGTAAAAGTGCCCCATGTGGCCTATTTGCTGAATAAATGTTTGATGGTGACTGTCCTAAATGTTCTTATAACAACTAATATTCATTAATTTTTTAGCAGTAGCAGTAAATTATCTAAATACAATGTCGTGTCTGCCGCCCCTCTGAGCCGCTGACGTCACCGGGAGGGCAACATGATTGGGGTGTGCCCAATGCCTATATTAATTTAGTTTTAGTCAGGTGAACACCTGACACTTCTGGCTTAATTAATTAGGTATATCTTGTCTATAATATGGCACATTGAAGCATGTCATAGGCATAGGCATTCAATTACAATGATTGTAGAATAAAACTATTGACACTCTCGAGTCATGTAAACCGATGACTCTTAAGCTTAAGGGGCTACCTGAGGTTTTCATCGATTTTTGACAAGTTTTAAATCGTACTTTTGCACTACATATAGAATTATAAGACAAGCGGCTATCGGTTCTTCAATCTTTTATCTACATTTTTGTCTACCGGATTGTGAAAAAAATGAATACTTATTTATTTATGATTGTTTTAAACATTGTCTAAAAAAAACTTTTTTTTCGTTTCTCGATTGCTGTGAAACATCTTACTTATACGAAATCTACATACTGGGTTCGTCTTAGACGTCTCTAAAAATTTGTCTAAGGTTTTAATTTTAAACTAATTAACACAAAAGTTATGGCCAGAAAACCAGTTTTTTGGCCTAAAATTGTTCAACTTTGATGCCAAATATTTCGAAAACAATGAACTTGAAGTAAATATGGGATACTATATTGCTAAAATCCGTTGCTGTTAATATGATAAGCTACAAAAAACATTATAAAACTAAGGGATTCAAATCGAAGGTCATTGGGGCATGGGATCCCCTTAAAGTTCTGCCATTCTCTTGCCTGTATATTTTTGAAGTAGCCTTTGTAAAACAACACCCTGAATTATTTATTACAGCTAAAACATTTGGGAAAAAAAAGTTGGTCTTATAAAAGTTGCTAAGTAACAGTTAGGGAAATGATCATTTGTCGGATTGTAAGTTTGTCAAATGTTTATTTGGGAAGTATTGAGTTGACACACGTGCTGTTGGTAAAGTTTGGTTGGGAAATAAAATTTGGTCAAAAAAATTCGGTAAAATAAAGGGATATGAATTATGATCCCCGTGGTCGCGGCTAACTGACGTCCCAGCAAAATGTCAAAACAATATTTGTGTGACTATACAAACACACACACATAAATGTTAATTATTTTCCTAGCATTGGCCAACTAGGTTGAGTTTATGTAAATTATGTAAGTACTTATTAATTTACTAAATTATATGTATATGAATGTCCAAGAAAATTGTTTAACACATTGTATTATTTAAGTACTACAATAAAGATTCTAGTTTTATGCGATTCACAAGAAATATCGTGTATTGTATTTTGGTAAATAAAGTAAATATGAGTCATGTCATATTGTAGTTGGGGGAACGCAACCCCTGAACCCCTGTGAGTCACACCGGGGAGGAGTGACGTCATCTCTCAGGATGGGGTGTTATATTAGATTCACGTAAAACGACTTAGGGCCACTTGCGCCATCCAGGGTTTAGCTACGTTAACTCGGAGTTACCAATACAATTTAACCCTGTGTTAACGGTTAACTCCGAGTTAGTGGCTAACCCTAGATGGTGGAATTGGCCCTTAGAAAGGCAGGCTTTTATGTAGGTTAAGCATGAAACCACGATAAAGAGGTTTATTCGGTACCTATTGGGAAAAAACCGGCCAAGTGCGAGTCGGACTCTCGCACGAAGGGTTCCGTACTATTACGCAAAAAAACGGCAAAAAAATAACGTGTTGTATGGGAGCCCCACGTAAGTATTTATTTTATTCTGTTTTTAGTATTTGTGTCGTTTTCTAGCAAAAGGTACCACATTGTCGCTTGCCATAAGGATGTTCTGACAGGTTATTCGTATAAAGATACAAGCAAATGTCGTCCTTATTGTAAGCGACAAAGTGGTACCTTTTACTTGAAAACGTCACATTTGTTGTTATAGCGGCAACAGAAATACCTACATCATCTGTGAAAAGTTCAACTCTCTAACTATCACGGTTCATGAGATACAGCATGCGGACACGCTATACATAAAAAATCACTTGCGTTTCTATGTGTGAACGGCACGTCTGTACACGCGGCATGCGTCATTGTGTGAGTAAGTTGCTTAAAAACAGTAAGGAGCGGTCGGCAAACGGCCGTCAACCTGCTGTCGCGGGGCGAGGTAATTCGAATCGGGGCGGGGCAGTGCGTGGCCGTTCTGTATGATAATACTATTACTTATTCTGTGGTATAGTCTGCATCTTCTCAAGTGATTTTTTCGCCACAGACCCAAATTTTGTTCCTTTTATGCGTGCGCGTGCCCATTGTTGGTGAGCGCGTGGCCATTGTTGGTGAGCGAATGCCACTCGCTGATACACACGCATAAAAGGAACAAAGGCTTTTGCTTTTGTTTAACAGATTAGGGTCTGTGGCGAAAAAATCATTTGAGAAGATGCAGAATATAAGAATGTCCTTTATCAAAAAAAATGTGACATTTTCAACCAAAACGTACCACATTGTCGCTTGTTGATAAGGTTGATTTCTAATTGAAGCTATATGGAAATAGCGCATTACTGACAAGCGACAATAAGTACCCTTTTGGTTGAAAATGGCACAAATAATGGCGTAATCTTTAAGGATAATAGGTAGGTATCTCATACAGCAATATAATACAGTGATTTCGTATTCCGTAATACGTTACGTGCCGCCCATCTGGCCGACGATTTCATCTCCATATAAGCCAACTCTTCCAAAATTCAATCCAGTTGGAACTCTGCCATAATAAGTTTAAGAGAAATTACGTGGCGTTTTGAAGCGGGTTAGTTCGACAAGGTTGTAGTTTGATTGGGTGTATCTTTTTAAAGATGGAAGTTAAGAGCTTTTTTTTTATAGTGATTGCATGAGATGCGTTCGATATGTTACGAGTTACATAGATCCTACATACTTCGAAAGTGATTTTGTTAACTTGGAAAATGGATCCTGTTTCAATTTTTTCATAATATAGGGTCAAGTGACAACCCCGTGCCGACACTCGCTCGATCATAAAACTGCGGCGCACACAGAAGATTCACGGTTCGTGCGCGGTTATAAGATTCAATTTTGCTTGCAAGCGGCGAGTGTAGGTATAATTTTATACCTAAATCTGGCTTTTGTGAAGGAGTGAATTTTCTGTACGGTAGTTATTCTGTACTATTAGTTATTCTGTGCCAATGACAAATGCATTTTAACGAAGGACGTCAATACGAAATAGTACATTGTTAACCAAGGGATGAAAGGCACTCATTACTGCCGAGGTTGTTTGGCGCTCGAACGCAGTGAGAGCGCCAATAGTTCGAGGCTGAAATGATGCCTTTCACCCGAGTTAAACACTCTACTTTTCATTTCGAATACAAGGAAAGTAAAATGCATGTGTTTCTTTTTAAACATGACTAAGTGAACTACCCGTGCGAAGCAGAGGCGGGCCGCTAGTATACAATAATAGTTATTTACGATACAAGTGCGGAAAAGAGGAAATTCGAAACGAGTGGCGATAAATTAAAACACGACCGCAAGGAGTGTTCTAAATCGACACGAGTTGCGAATTACCTATTCGCACGTGTATCGTACAACGTTTTACAGTACATATGGCCCTTTAAACTTTCGACATATGCACGAAAAGTGCTATTTGACGCACTAGTGCGAGAAAGTAGCGCCATATGTACTGTAAAAGTATTAAAATATGTGTAGGCACTTTTATAATACTACATAGGTAGTGTTGCGGCCTCGGGAAGTGGGGAGCGATCAATAGCCTGGATTCAGCCTGGGCCGGTGAAACAGACGCTAACTGAGGCTTAATCGTAGTCTTACTGTGGTTTACTAACGTTATTCGAATAAAAAACCGGCCAAGTGCGAGTCGAACTCGCGCACCGAGGGTTCCGTACTTTTTAGTATTTGTTGTTATAGCGGCAACAGAAATACATCATCTGTGAAAATTTCAACTGTCTAGCTATCACGGTTCATGAGATACAGCCTGGTGACAGACAGACGGACAGCGAAGTCTTAGTAATAGGGTCCCGTTGTTACCCTTTGGGTACGGAACCCTAAAATCTGACAAAATAGGGAATATTACGCGAAACTCTGCTCAGAGGGAGCCACTACCACAATCTGATGGTCTATCGCGAAACAATAAAATCGAAATTTCGTTATCTAACATCTCTGTCACTCTTGCATATTTGAGCGATAAAGAGGCAGATAGCGAAATTTCGGATTTCGACGTTTCCCGGTAGGTACTCTGTAACAAACCGCCTGGATGCATCAATGTCATATTTTATTATGAAAACTAGTCAAAAAACTGTTAAAGGCACAGTACGTATAAGACTCTATGGTTTACTAAACGGGCTAGTGCTGCACTCTGGTGGCAGAACATTGCAGTAATATCCCCTATTATAAAAGCTCAATACATGGTGAAGTATATCACAAGTCCTTTTCAAAAAACCTCAAATTATGTTTAGGTATCTATGTTTATTAGTTTTGCGCCCAAAAATTTATGCAAGCTCCGTTCCGTCCTTTAGAGTTTAGAATCCATACTAATATTATAAATGCGAAAGTCTGTCTGTCTGTCTGTGTGTTCCCTCTTCACGCTTAAACCGCTAAATCGATTTAGATGAAATTTGGCTGGAGATTGGTTGAGTCCCTGAGAAGGACATAGGATAGTTTTTATCCCGAAACTCATCCCTTAAGAAAGTAAAAAGCGGGGTGGAATTGAGATAATTAATGAAGTGTCTGCTAATTTGTGTGCATAATATGCTCAAATTGAATGATTGCTATGAGAATTTTTCCAGGCGATATACTTACTTTAGCTGCTGTTACTAAGTCCACGCAGACGAAGTCGCGGGCAAAAGCTAGTACCTAAATATAAGGCATGAAGCAAGGTCCCGTGAATAGCTGAAGTAGAACAAGTAGTACATAATAACATTTATTTTTTATTAGCCTGCGTGTGTGTTCCACTGCTGGGCAAGGGCCTCCTCTCTCCCTTTCCAATCCTCCCTGTAAAATCCCGCCAATCCCTCTGGAATGCATCGAAATCGTCCCGCCATCTCTTTCTCGGTCTGCCTCTGCCACGACTACACTGGGGATGCCAGCTAGTGGTTATTTTGGCCCATCTGTCATCATGCATCCGGCAGACATGTCCAGCCCAGTCCCACTTTAGCCTGGCGGTCTTCACCCCAACATCGACGACTCAACAACTTTCAACTAATAACATTTACTTGCAACAAAATAAATAAACTACTATTCTTGATGTAGATTGATGGTATCACAGAAGTCCCATTCCTTGAGGTTGACACCAATCCAAAGGTCTCTGGCCTTCCAATTTATTCAAACGTGGGCGGCCATTATGGAGAAATCGATTTAAGGTTGTTTGGACCCAATTCCATGGAAAAGTAGAAGTTTTAATTAAAGAAGTAGTTTTTAATTCGATTTTATAAAAATCCATTATGAGTCACATGAACCTATAGCCGCCGTATCAGGATTTACCAGTCTTAGGGTCAATTATTTAACTAGCTAGATCAGTTAATACTTTAAAAAAAAATACTAGTGACCTCTTTCTCCCCAGTTACCCCACTTGACGGTAACCGTAGATTAACCAACTTTTAATATTAACTATCCATATCCATACTAATAATATAAATGCGAAAGTCTGTTTGTCTGTTGCCTCTTCACGCTTAAACCGCTGAACCGATTTAGTTGAAATTTGGTAGAGATCGTTTTAGTCCCGGGGAAGGACATAGGATAGTTTTTATGTCGGAAATCATCCCTAAAGAGTTAAAAGGGGTGTGAAATTGAGAGATCTAATGAATTGCCTGATAATTGATGTCAATTAAGCTTATGCTCAAATTTAATGATTGCTATTACACTACTCAGGCGCTAAACTTATTCTAGATGATGTTACTAATACCACGCAGACGAAGTCGCGGGCAAAAGCTAGTATATAATATTTATTTATTATTATTCCTTATATTAACACATACAGTCGAGCTACACATGTTAAAAGGAGTATTGAATAAGTGTCGGATGAACGATTTCTGCACTCTTTCCAACATCAGTATGTATATGTACTGTTGTTCATGGGGACTCCAAATTATCGCAATCCTCTCAAGCCGGCTGCGTACATACGCGTTGTACAGTACTCTGAGGGCGGTCTGAGCAGTGAAAGATTTTGACTGGCGTAATACGAAACCTAGGCATTATGCTGACAATTATGGTCATTGAATGTAAGCTGTTGATCAAATACTGTGCCAAGATCACGAACGGATGTAACTTGCTGTAGAATATAACCGTTCGTTACCCCGCACGGTACACCGGGCTAGCGGGGCTAGGTCTCTCGTTGCCATAGCAGCAGCTAGATTTGCGCAGCCACTGGAGCACTGGCTACATTAACGATTTTCAGACAACACTAGACATGACATAACGATACGATAACATGTCTGAACAAGGCTATTTATAGCCTGGGCTGAGAAAAAAGCTGATAGAATTAGAGGTAAACAGTAAAACAAACCAATTTACCTTTATTTTTTTACTAGCTTTTGCCCGTGACTTCGTCTGCGTAGACTTAGTAACCGCAGCTAGAGTAAGAATAGCGACTAGATAAAGTCAAAGCGATCATTCAATTTGAGCATGAGCATATGCTTAGTTGCTTACATCAATTAACATCAGGCATCAGGCAGGCAGGCCTGTACTTATCTACCTTACCTATGTTGAACAAATAAATGCTTTTGACTTTTGCAACTCATTAATTATCTCAACTCCACCCCCCGTTTCACCCTCTTTACAGACCAGATATATCTTTCTCTATCAAAGAGTGTCAGGCCCTTGCTTATTACACATAATTTCATTGACCAATCCCCATAGCATCCATCAAGGCCAAGGCATTAAACCGAATATAACCATAGATCACCGATTGTCTATCGCCAATCGAGTGTGGCGCCGGGCAGAGACAAGAGTTTATTTTTATACGCACGTCGCATTCGGGACGAGCGGGCAAAGGTATTGTGGTGTCACCCAAAATGTTAGTTACATTTACATGCCTAAAATGCGTTTTTAGGGTTTTATTACTGGGACACCCGCTCGACAAGACCAAATACACATTCTAAAGTCATTAACTACTAGCTTTTGCCCGCGACTTCGTCTGCGTTGACTCAGTAACCGCAGCTAGAGTAACAATAGCGCCTGGAAAAAATCTCATAGCAATCTAAATATAGGCATATTATGCACACAAATTAGCAGGCACTTCGTTATTTATCTCAATTTCACCCCGCTTTTTACTTTCTTAAGGGATGATTTTCGGGATAAAAACTATACTATGTCCTTCTCAGGGACTCAACCTATCTCTATGCCAAATTTCATCTAAATCGATTCAGCGGTTTGAGCGTGAAGAGGGAACACACAGACAGACAGACAGACTTTCGCATTTATAATATTAGTATGGATGGATTAGTATGGATAGTATGGATAACCAGCAGGTGATGGTTTTCATATGCAAGCTAAAATGCTGGAAGAGATCCCTTAAGGGGATAAGTTCGCCTTTGTACACATTTACTGTATTCTCTCTGTGTTATTGTACTTGTTTTGTGTAATAAAGTGTTTACTACTACTACTAACATGCACACATAATAATAGTGGGTACCAACTAAAACCAAAAACAAAACAATGCTGAGTAACGCAACGTTGCATAGAGTATTTAGCAGAGATAGGGTGGCCAAGCTAACTTGGCAGCGATTTTGATAGCAGACTGTGTGCAAATATTATTTAAACGTCATAATTTTATAGAAGTTTGACGTTTAAAATAACACTAGCACAGTCTGTACTACTTAAATCTCTGCCAACTTAGCTTGGTCTAACTCTACAATCCATACTAAATAAATGCGAAAGTCTGTCTGTCTGTCTGTGTGTTCCCTCTTCACGCTTAAACCGCTGAATCGATTTAGATGAAATTTAGCATAGAGATAGGTTGAGTCCCTGAGAAGGACATAGGATAGTTTTTATCCGGAAAATCATCCCTTAAGAAAGTAAAAAGCGGGGTGGAATTGAGATAATTAATGAAGTGTCTGCTAATTTGAGTGCATAATATGCTCAAATTGAATAATTGCTATGAAATTTTTTCCAGGCGCTATACTTACTTTAGCTGCTGTTACTAAGTCCACGCAGACGAAGTCGCGGGCAAAAGCTAGTATTACATAAAATAAAATGATTGACTAAGTCCCACGGTAAGCCCAAGGGGATTGTGTTATGGGTACTCAACAACGATATATAATAAATACTTAAATACATAGAAAACACCTATAACTCAGAAACAAATATCTGTGCTCCTCACACACATAAATGCCCTTACCGGGATTCGAACCCAGGACCATCGGCTTCGCAGGCAGGGTCACTACCCACTAGACTAGACCGATCGTCACATACCTAGGTAGGTAGGTATATACAAGTATATAAAATCCAGAGCAGCACACTATTTGAGCGTGTGAGTTATAAGCTCGTTAGGTAGCGTTCTAATTAAATAATAGTGTTTGACAATAAGACGATTTGGCAATTGGGTCGCCGTCACCTCTGACTATACATTAGTCCAATCTCTTGCCCAATTTGTTTGTCTTCGTTAAAGCAAAAAGGACAGAATAGAAACACTGGTACATGGTTTTAGATATAGAGTGGCTATAATTTTCATATTCTAGAAATCATAAAAAATATATAAAAATTATGCAATCCTTGTAATCAAAGAGCCGCCTGCTACAGTTTTTTTGAAATTGCCGCGTTTAATATATAAAAATTATGCAATCCTTGTAATCAAAGAGCCGCCTGCTACAGTTTTTTTGAAATTGCCGCGTTTTTTCAGGTTCAACATTCATTAGCCACTCTAAATACAGCGGGTTCATTCCACAGTTTAGCAAGCGAGGCAGGATGCCAATCATCTATAGGTCCCAGCAATATGACGATGAAATGTTTAAACAGAAACTTATACTTCTTGCCACACTCGTCATTCATTTACCAAAATGGATATTTTCGGGACAAATGCCCAGTTACACGCAACAAATTATGACAATGTTCAACTAACACGCAACTTCGTCACGCGAATGCGAATAAATATGGACAATTTGACCTACATTAAGACAGAGATGGGTAGTGAAAGGGACGACACTACAGTGTTGCCACTTTATAATTTCCAATCTTTTTTGCCAGACTGTAGGCATAACGAAAGCAGTGGTACGAAAACGAAACTCCTCGGTTCGGGCAAACTCGGCTCCATTCGGCTCAGCATTGCTCCGAGCAATTATTAGGGTTGGCACAACTTGACGTCCCTTTGCGTGCACGACCACAGATAAGATAATGAACTGAATTTTGACAACCCTAAATAGCCGAAGGGGATAGTGCTATATATTAGAAAGGGACATCATGTTTCAACCCTGAACCGCTGTCAAACTTCGGTTTTGTAGGAAGTTTCCTTTCTGTGCCAAGAGGGCGCTGTTTATTCTCATTTATAGGGTGACAGTTCAGTATAGTATGAAAAAATTAGTTCCAGCGAAATTCCGCAACATGGCGCGTGATCATATATTCCTGGTCAGGCTTTTACTATTATTTATTTTGTGACGAAAGTTGAAACGACACGGACTTGGTGAAGTGTAAGGGTTTTTGACTAAATCCAAAAAATTGCATGAACATGTTGACATTTCTTACCATTTAATCCAGCTGTGGAAATAAAAAATCTTGCATACCTACTTGGATTTTTTCGGATAATCTAGTCATGTAATAAAATGCATGAATATAAATCCGTTTTTATTCATGAAGAAGTTAACAGTTTAATCAACTTACAGACTAAGTAGGCCTTCAATAATCACAATCAACATTTTTTATCATATTTAGTATCAGAACTAAATTAGTTAGCTTAAAAAACATTTTCCTCTCACTAGCTCGGAAAGCCGTCTATTATCCTTTAAAACAAGCGGGGAAAAACGCATTTTATCCACTAGTGGGGAAAGTAATTTGACCTTGGATGGAGCGTGTTTAAGTAGCTTGACAGATAACAAAACGTAAAACGCTCATGATAATGGTTCGTTCGATATTAATTATCATTAAATAAATGGTTTGAGAATCTAATAAAAAATACCAAATTTAGCTTTATTTAATAATTTTAAGTCATAAACCTTAAAATTCCATAAGAAACGTTAGATTTTTTGTAATGATGTTAAATATAATTCTGAACGCACAAGTTGAGTCGATGCAATTTCAAAACGCATCGTTGACATTTCATACGTCAGAACAGAAATGTCAACATTGTCAACAAAATTTTTACTGTTCTTCTCACCGACTCACGTAAAAATCAGAATTTCTAGTGTTTTCTGTTATAATATCGTAAAAAAAATTGTGATTCCAGTGATGAAGATGATCTAACGCCTGTGGATGTTGCACTTTCCTCGCTATAGTGAGGGGAAAAGTTTTGTGTTACACACGGGTGCAAATGTATTTTACTTCTCGTGTTGAAACACTCGCTACGCTCAGGATTCTATTTTAGAACCACTCGCTTCGCTCGTGGTTCAACTATAGAATCCTCTCGCTTGCTCATGTTTCAATTCCACACTCGCGGGTAAAATACAACTTTGCACCCTTGTATAACAAATAACTATTTTAGACTTGGGTATTCTTAATACGAAATATCATAACATTTTCATATAAAAATAGTGTTGCTCTCAGAAAAAGAGACTCCTTACTTTTATACTTTTTGAGGTAACTGAATGGAGTTGACCGCTCGAAGTATTTTTACAGATGGCGCCAGCATAGGTTTTACCTGTCAATCCTGCGAATAGTGTCAATATTTTTTAAACACAAGGAATCTCGTAGAGTTACCTCTCCTACTATTTATACCTCTTTGACGTGTATGCTGTAATAAATTATCTTTTTTCTGAGATCGACACATCACACATTCATAGTTTCAATTTGTGAAGTTAAATTCTTATGATGAATAACAACAACCCAACAACCAACAATTAATAATTTTAATATCACATCAAACACTAAGGGTGGTTTCCGTATTCCACTTATCCAAGATCCAATGTGTATTTGCGTCTCACATTTTGCTTAAAAAGATGTCTGTACTGCCTAAATATGGGGCATTTTCTATGAAAAGGGACCTTATTGTCGCGCTTACGCGGCACAGCGTCGCGCGGCATTGTATTTATATCGGCGCATCGTTTATAATGTCGTAAGCGCCATAGACTTAGGTCCCTTTTTATAGAAAATACCACATATAAGAACATCTTGTATACCATCGTTGTAACGAATAAATGACGAAATAGAATTAAGAAGACAAAATACTATTATTTTCGTAGTCGACATTTAGCATCAAGTAGAGGAATTATTACTTGACAATAGATGTCGCGACGAATGGAAAGTCTAATGCTCAAAGATTTTCAGTTAAGATTATAACCGGAACTCTATTTTCAACTCCTTCTGCTTATAATATTAGTTGTAAATTGTTCAGCAATACACTTTTCGTCAGTCGCGACACACGTGACATCTAGTGTCGAGTAGCAGTACTGATAATTCCTCTACTTGACGCTAGATGTCGACTACGAAAATAATAGTCTTTTTGGTAACAAAACTGATGTATGGAACTTAAATCTCTTTGGGAATACTCACATTATGCCTAAAAAAATGTGAGACGCAATGCACATTAGACAAAGATCTTCAATAAGTGGAATACCACCCTAAATTAACAAAGAATAGGGGATATTACTGCAATGTTCTGCCACCAGAGTGCAGCACTAGCCTTTTTAGTAAACCATAGAGTAACTTATACATACTGTACCTTTAACAGGTTTTTGACAAGTTTACAGAGTTTGTTTACAGAGGACCTACCGGGAAACGCGAATCCGAAATTTCGCTATCTGCCTCTTTATCGCTCGAACACGCAAGAGTGACAGAGATGTTAGATAACGAAATTTCGATTTTCTTGTTTCGCGATCCTCAGATTGTGGTGACGCCGCCTACGCAGAGTTTCGCGTAATATTCCCTATTCTAAAAAAATTACAATCTTAAAACCTAAAAGTACTGGAACATATAGAACATTACGGGTCCTCGAAAGAGGCCTTTTTGTCTGTACGTGCCAGATTTAGACATTTATCAGTTATGTAAATTTTATTAGGTTACCACAAAGCTACTAATCTGACACTTATTGGAATTAAATATTATATAAAATGGCACCGAACATACTAATTATAATTAATATTTAACTTCTTACATTCAGCAAAGTTTGCATTAGCAAAGTGGATCAAAACTAATATAGTCAAACCGAGAAAAGTCTGCAGATTTTGTGCAGTGCACACAGTGCAGGTGTTATTTTAAACGTCAAACTTCTATGAAATTATGACGTATAAATAACACCGGCACTGCGTGTTCTGTCAACATCTCTGCAGAATTTTCTTGGTGCTTTACTCTGATCAATTAAGTCAATCTGAGTCCTCCTCTTTGCTACCATTTAACCAGTCTTCCAACTCCTCAACCCTATACTTGTCCACCGACTCATCAGGATCCCTGGTCGTGAACTGCTGATACATCTTCACAATCTTCTCTCTGTCTTTCGTACCAAATGGCGTCGGCACTCGCAACGCGAAGTATTTCTCGATCACAGCTCGCGCAAGGTGAATGTGGTGGAGCGAACGGTGTTTAGATCTTTTTGGAGACTTAGACCAGGGGAATTTTGCGGCTAAACGTCGGAGCACCCAAGCCTTAAGTTGCATAGGAGACCCCTTTAAGCGGAGCGCTCGTTCGCACTCCCAACAGATACGGAAAATTTCCTCGCTTGGCAAGCATAAAGTGTTGACCCTTAAAGTTATGAACTTATGAAACCAAAGCTTCTTATCAGTACAAAGCAAATCTATACACACTTCGCATTTCAAGCATTTTGCAAATTTAGCTGAGATCCAGCCCGCTAAAAAGCCGACCATGTTCTTTTTTATGGATAAGTCCATTTCTGTATCTATCGCTTTGGAGTAATCACGGACTAATTTAGTCGCACTTTCTTCTCCTAGAGTCTTTTTCATCTTCTTAAACCTGTATTGGCTGGAGTACACGTCATCATAGGAGCGTTTGCCAGAAGTCAACTTAATGGCAACCATCGGAGGAAACCTGTTTTGCAATGGCCAGTGTTCCAACGGGACAGGCTTGTCAGAAAACTGCGGATCCTCAAGATATTCGAATAATTTCTTATAGAAACATTGGAAACGTTCTCCAGATAAAGAATCAGCGTCTAAATAGTCATAAGCTCTTAAATTGGTCACTAAATCTTCCGCTTGCTCTTTGCAAAGTCGCTGAAGATTTAAGTATGTGATTCTCTTCTCTTCTTTAATCAGAGTAGAGTATAAATGCGTGAAGCTCTCAATGCAAATCAGGAATCCGATGAAACCGCAGACGGGTTCGCCTTTGAGAAAGTATCGGTATCCTTGCAAGCGTTTCCAGCCAAGATTCACTCTATCCAAATTCGTTAACATATTCTCTTCATTGCAAAGTAAACGAATCAGGTATTTCTTTGCAGCTTTCAATTGTAAACCAATATTTCGCATTCTAGCAGTCACCCTTGAGTTAAGTATATTATACAAAATATTCATACACGCTATGTATCTCTTTGTCGGTTCAATGTCTGTGAACATATCTGGTAGTAATTTTTCAGCAAGATCCAATGCTGGAATCAGACTTTTACTGAAAGTATGAGATGTGAGATCTATTTTCGCGATGTGATTTTGCAGTTCGAAAAACTCTGGAGCCTCCAGATCGGGGAATTTTTCAGGTAATCTCTTTAGCCTTCTTATTAAATTCCAGCGAATTTTTTTGTCCTCATTATCTTTCAAAACACATTTGACTTTTAGTGTTTGACGCGCGCTCTTAAGAGCCAAGCAAGGGTCGATCCAAACAGCTACATCACGGTCACACGACGGGTGCTTAAAAGTAGTCTTTAAATGCCTTATATTGCCAAAGGAACATCCAAGAAACTCAGCAGGAGTAGGATTCTCCAATGTGACCGCTACAACATCAGCTCCGGCCTCATGACAATGCGTCAAACAGATCCTGATGTACTCCGCTTGCGTTTCAGCCGGGATGTCCCGCGCGAAAATGTAACCTATCGGCATCTTCCAGTCTTCGTCTAAACTTACCAACACAAAAACGTAGACCAATACAGCTTTGTCGATAAAGTGGTAGTATACACCTTGCCCATAGTCCACCTGGTCACAATATCTACCTTCGTTATTCAAGAATATATCAATAAGCATCAAGCTACATGTCTGTCTTTTCACTAAAGATTTTTCCTTCAAAATCTTAAACGCTTTCTCCGACAGGCCCGGGTAATAATCGTCTTTTAAATACCAGGAATATAGGACTTTCAGCTCTGGTAGCGGAGTATTGTAGGTTTCCAAGATATACTTGTAAGCTGATGGCGAATAGAAGTTCAGGAAGAAAGCGAACTCTCTAAGATTGCCGTCTTCATAATCTTCGTCATCTGAAAATTCTATGGTACGAGTATTATTTTCATATTCGCGGTCTAACTGGTCCGCAAATGACAACAAAAGTTGCCCATAATCTTCTCCAAATTCATCAGAAATGCGATTTTCTTTCGGAATGCGCTTTTCCTTTATTAACTTCCTAAGAATATACTTGAAACTTTTAGTTATTTTGCCTGTAGGTAAATCGAATTCAGTTTGAGAAGTTTCGGTTTCAATTTTGGAATTTTCTGCTGGTTTTGTTAATTCTAAGTCTTGCTTGGTTGTGCTTTGGCTTGCGTTGTTAATTGTCTCTTTACTTTTCTCCTCCACTGATTCTAAGTTATTTTCTTGCAAGAGATTGTTAGTTTCTTCATTTTCGTTTTTAGAATTTTGATCTTCTTTGAATTTTTCTCCAGCTTTTATTAAGTGTTCATTTTCCTCTATGATTGAATTATTATTTGTCTCTATTCTGTTGTCCTCTACTGGCGCTAAATTAAGTCCTTGTAAAATATCCTTGTGTATTTCTCCTTTTTCGTTACCAGAATTGTGATCCTGTTTGGCTTTTTCCCCTGGTTTTGTTAAGGCAACTTGGTTATCTGGGTCGTTGGTTGCATTAGTATCTGTCACTGTTCTTCTATCCTTTACTGGTACTAAATTATTATCAAGAAAATGATTCTTGATCTTCTCTACATGCATATCTTCAACCTGCTTCTGACTCTCATAATTTTTCATAGATTCTGTACCAATACATTCTGATACAATATATTTGTTACAATCTCTGTTTGTTTCTTGAATTGCACTGTCTACATTTTTTTCAGATGATAAATTGTCATGGATCGGTTTCTGTTGTCCTTGATATTTTTCTTTTTTAATCTCTTCACATGCTGGATAATCTTGAATTTTTTCTTCTTCTTCTTCACATTCCATTTGGTTACCAATTTCATTTCCTTGTTGCTTTTCTAATAAAGTGTTTTCTTTACAACATGGCTTATTGTTTATACCATCTAGGGAAGCATATGTATCGTTTTTAGGCAAATCAAATGCCCCTTCTTTGAAATTTTCTACTTTCTCAATAGATTCTATATCTTTTCCATCTTTTATTATATGTTTATCACATTCAACTTTACTTACATTACTAGTTTCTAGAGTACCTTCATTTTCATCATTAACTTCTACCTCCTTGTCTGTTACACCAGCATTACTATCATTATTTTCTTCCTCATAATTGGATTCTTCAGCTTCACTAAGTTCCCTAGTATATAAATCGTATGAACTTGTTCGTGATCTTGGAAGTTTTGGAATTAAGAATCTAAAGTTTCTCTCACATTTTTCTGCCTTCTCATTATATTGTTCTTCAGTAATGGCCCCGTTTTCCTTCAGCATGAGCAGGAGCACCATATCAGGAGTGACTCGGTGTCCGCTGGCTGACTCTCCGTCGGATTCTGGCTCTGTTCTCATGTATACACTGGTCTCAGTCTCGCTGTAGTAAGAGTCAGAATCTACGGAATATACGGAATCGTCGTTATCCTGGAATTTTATTGTTACAGTTTACAAAAATATTTAATATTTTTTTATTTGTTTAAAGGCAGGCGACAAATGTCCCGCGACACGTGTCGGCGACATGTCAGGCGAAGTCGTATGAGTTAGTAAAACTTGACCTATCGTATCTGGCGACATCGCACGTCCTACAATACACACTGGCGACAAGTGTCGCGCAATGTTGCCAGACATGTCGAATGTCGAGTGAAGTCCGGCAACGGCGCAGCACGTGTCGCGGGGCATTTGTCGTCTTCGTCTAGTGTATTCCTGACATTAATGGCCCACTTAGAATACACATTCAGTGCATGAAATTACAAATTTGTATGAAAATGAATTCAGAACGTCTTATACAGAGTGTCCCTAGCCATTGGACACAGCCGAAATGTACATATGCATTAGGGTATATAGAACCAGTATACAAAGTACATAAATCATAACAACAGGTGTAGCGGTTACGAAGATATTAACAAATTACGATTTTTTACTTTGGAGCAGCCTGTATGTGTTAGTAGCTCCTGAGTTAAATATTATAAAACCTTCTTCGACCTTTTTGATTACCTTTTTTATTTATGACACTAATAAGATTCTGACTTTTGACAAATGTCATATTTTCTGCACATTTTCGAACAAATTGTCAAAAGCACTGCCAATGATTAATACAGTACGTTACTTTTTGTTTTGTCGATTATTGGAAATAACTTTTATTTAAAAAAATATTTTTTTTATTTTTGGTTCTAATTAAAAAATATATTAACGTTAGAGCATACCTGAGAAGTAACCCTACGTGGGATTTCTGGGTTTGTCCAATGGCTAAGGACACCCTGTATATATTATATTGTGTTAAGGTTTTTAGACTTGTAACTGTTAATTAAAACACCATTTTCACATTGCAAATACAAATACAAATACAATTTTTTATTGTTTGAATGTGAGTGGTTATAAATGGTGGTAGGGTTAGTATTTGGTTACATCACAATCAGCCTGAATTTGGCTTTGACTCTCAATGTGCATGTCATTAAAACCTATAAAATTAAAATAAAAGTATAAAAATGTCAGAAAAAAAAATAAGTATTAGTAATAATAATAGAGAATAATAATAACAGGTCAATGTCATGCATACAGAAAAGTGGCAACACATAATTTTCATAACAATTTTATGTCAAGCTAATACAGTACCTAAAAAGTAATAATAATAATAAAATATTATAACAGTTATTAGGCGTTGGTGGATACAAAGTGTTCATTAACCGAGTAGAACATTTTTTGTAAACACCACTTAAATAATTTGGTTTTAAAACCTTGACAATCCAAGGATTTTAAGTCATTTGGCAAATGGTTGAAGATTTTGACAGACATGAAAAGAATAGATTTTTCAAAATGAGCAGAATTATGACATGGGTAACTGATATTGAGTCCATGGAATTTAGAAGTTGACCTAGGGTTAGATTTCATGATGTTGTACTGACTAATATGAGTTTTCACAAAGAGACATGTTTCGTAAATGTACAATGTGGGTAACGGAAGGACTTTAAATTTTTCGAACAACGGTCTACATGAATCCATCGTTTTGGCGCCATAGATTGCTCTAACGCATTTTTTTTGTAATAGGAACGCTTGTTGTGCAAATGTGGAGTTTCCCCATAAAATCAGACCATAACGAAGGTTGGACATAATGGCAGGTTGTTTGAAAACCCGCCAAGACAAGAGCAAAGAGTGATGACAATCATCATCATCTTCCTAGTTTCCAGGAATGTCACAGCTTTTTACCGTAACCACTTCGTTCCCTTGGCCACCTATACCTAAACCCAAGAACTTGCACAGACACTATTCTTTACTAAAGCCATTGCCTTGTAACTTTTCAGTACAAAGGGCATACCATGTTTATTAGCATGAATTTCAACCGGAACTCATCCTAATAATGTTATTTGTTGTTATAGCGGTATTATATTAGTTAACTGTACTAGCCACATGCTCTGAGACAGAAAAGAAAAAACCGGCCAAGTGCGAGTCGGACTCGCGCACCGAGGGTTCCGTACTTTTTAGTATTTGTTGTTATAGCGGCAACAGAAATACATCATCTCTGAAAATTTCAACTGTCTAGCTATCAAGGTTCATGAGATACAGCCTGGTGACAGACAGACAGACAGACGGACAGCGGAGTCTTAGTAATAGGGTCCCGTTTTTACCCTTTGGGCACGGAACCCTAAAAATGAGATGGGAAGACATCAAAGAAAACGAGTTCAGACAGGTGGCCAGAGTATTGTGGAGAAGACAGGCTCTGCGGTGTCAGCATGGTTGCATTTTTATCACCTGTCACTATGCCTGTCACTTTTGCACTTACATACTTGTTA
Source organism: Cydia strobilella (assembly GCF_947568885.1). Taxonomy (NCBI): domain Eukaryota; kingdom Metazoa; phylum Arthropoda; class Insecta; order Lepidoptera; family Tortricidae; genus Cydia; species Cydia strobilella. The sequence goes on from NC_086061.1 coordinate 10,076,602, forward strand.
GAATGTGACAGGCATGGTGACAGGGGATAAAAATGCTACCGTGCTAAGCCCGCTGGACAGAGACACAGAGGAATTTTTGGTTAATTTTATTGCTTGTAAAAATTGACATGTAAATGCCCCTATGGCCTATTTGCTGAATAAATGTTTGATGTTGATGTTTGAATATGGAAGTCTGGAAGAGGCCTAAGCCAGGGCTGCCAGACGAAACTGCAGAAAAAAGCTAGCAGTAAGTAAGAAATGATATTTACTTCTTCAGCCTCATTGTCCACTTCATTTCCATCTTCAATCGGTTGGCACTCTGGAACCGGGTACTTATTATTATTATTATTTTCAGGGGTTTTTATATCTCAGCATAAGCTGGTAGTTAATGCCAGCTACGGGCCTAAGCCAAGTAGATGACATAAAGTCAAAGATATACATGTTAAAAATAGGTTATTCAGCTTATTCGGTTCTAGCTTCATCTTGTTGCAAAAACTTTCTAACGATTCTGCATGTATTTAGTATCGCAGCTTTCTGCAGCTGCATGTAGGTGTTTTGTTTCAGATCAATGAGCTTCAGACTATGGTGGAGATGTTTGGGGATGACGCCGGTCGTTGACAAGACTATGGGGACAATGTAGACTTTCTCTTGGTTCCAGATCCTAGTGATTTCGTCTTTAAGGTCGGTATATTTATGTATTTTTTCGGTTATTGTTTTCTGTAGATTGTGAGTGTTGGGGACGGCAATATCAATAAGGTAAGTTATTTTGTTCATTTTATCTGTCAAGGAAATGTCTGGACGGTTGTAGTGTATAGTTCTATCAGTAAGTATGGCACGGTCAAAATACATTTTGTGGCTATTATTCTCCAATATAGGGCTAGGGTTATATTTGTAGTAGGGTGTATTGTTTTCAGGTATAAGTTTGTGCTTAACAGCTAGGTATTGGTGTATGATGTTTGCTATCTGGTTATGTCGATGTGTGTAATCTGTTTGTGCAAGGTTAGAGCATGCGCCGGTGATATGTTGGATAGTTTCTGGTTGGTTGTGGCATTTTCGGCATCTGTCATCTGATATTCTAGGGTCTTTAATTATATATTTCCGATAGTTTCTAGTATTGATGACTTGGTCTTGAATTGCTATAATAAAACCTTCTGTTTCAGGAAACAGTGATCCTAGTTTTAACCATTTGTTTGAGGCTATCGGGTCAATGTGTGATTGAGATAGATCCTGAGGATGTCGGCCATGTAGTACCTTTTTCTTCCACTGCTCTAATTTCAAGGCTTCGGAGTTACTATCAATGGCGAGAAGTGTTTGATCTGTAAGGTTTAAAGGGGTGTGGTTTAAGTCGTTACTTACAACTGCGCTGTGAATGCTGCTGCTATTGGCTTTGTTTAAGAAGAATGTCTTAAGAGAATGAAGCTGTTTTGTCCAAAGTGCATGTATAGCTATCATTCCTCGGCCTCCGTTCTCTCTTTTCAGAGTCATCCTTTCTATTGCTGACTTGGGGTGGTGATTATTGTGCTTTGTAAGAATCGTTCTTGTAGCTATTTCAATATGGCGAATGTCAGTTTTAGTCCATTTAATAATCCCGAATGAGTAAGTCAAAATTGGTACTGCATAACTGTTGATGGCTTTTATCAGGTTCTTTGCTGTAAGTTGACTTTTGCATATGGTATTAATTCTTCTTTTATATTCCACTTTTAGTGTATTTTTAGTTTTAATGTGATCAATTCCTTTTGATTGCTGGTAGCCTAAATATTTATAAAGCTCATTCTGGTCCATTGCTGTTATCGTATTCGTATTATCTACTGCGTAGTCACCAGGTCGAATTTTTCCTTTTACAATATGGATGGTTTTACACTTGTCGAATCCAAAATGCATTTTAATGTCGTTACTAAATTCTGTCGTTGTGTCAATCAGTAATTTCATGTCTTTTTCTGTTTCAGAGTACAGTTTTATATCATCCATATAAATTAAGTGCGATAAGCTTGTTTCCTGAGTATCATGTTTTAGGGTATATCCGGCTTGTCGTCTACGCAGCATGTAGGAGATTGGGTTAAGGGCCAAGCAGAACCACAGGGGGCTCAAGGAGTCGCCTTGGTAAATTCCTTTCTTTATACTTATCTCTCTAGTTTTCATCTGGGCAAGGTGCAGGGTGGTTTTCCAAAGTTTCATAGTGTTGTTAAGAAAAGTTATTAATACCGGGTCTATTTTATAAATTTTTAGTACGCGTATTAACCAGGAATGGGGTACGCTATCAAAAGCTTTTTTGTAATCTATATAAGTACAGTGTAAGTTTCTCTTGTTACTTGCTGCATTTTTGAGTATCAACGAATCTATAATTAGTTGCTCCTTGCACCCCATGTGATTCCGCCTGCATCCCTTCTGTTCTTCAGAAATTATATCATGTTGTTCTAAATGCGTGGTAATCTTCCGGGTTATTGCTGATGTGAGGATCTTGTAGATAGTAGGTAAACATGTTATCGGTCGGTACTGTGATGGTTGTGTTGTGTACTTACCTTTTGGCAGCATGTAAGTGACGCCTTTTGCAATAAAATCCGGTGTGTTCTGTTGGCCTTTGATAATTTCTGTGATACTTTTAGCTAATGCTTTATGAAGGACTTGGAATTTCTTATACCAAAAGTTGTGAATTCTGTCTATTCCTGGAGATTTCCAATTATGTAATCTACTTGTAATACTTACCAAATCTGCTTCAGTTATTTCTTCGAATTTCATTCCCTCCATCTCTTGCCAACGTAATTCTTCTCCTTTTATCCAGCTAGCTTCTTCATTGTGTTGTAGTTCCGTCTCCCAAATACCTGCCCAAAACAATTCTAATTCACTTACCTCTGGTGTTTCGTGTGCGTTGGTTGTACTTGTATCTCCTTCGGGGTTAGTAAGCTGCCTGTAGAAAATTTTTTCGTTGGTATTAAATAACTTGTTGTCCTTTTTTCGTTTTAGTGCTTTATTATACCGCTTTAGTCGATGGGCTTTCAGTGCTAATTTTTGTTTAAGAGTATCTAGGAACTCTTCAGGTCTTTTATTGTTGTTTTCATGGCTGCTGTGTACTTTAAAATTTCTAAATATTGCATTTACTCTGTCTACTACTCTTCTTGTTCGATTATTATTAATATATTGGGTTAACCTACCTATATCTGATCTAAGCTGGGTTATATCATTTTCTAATCGGATGCACCAGGCAGGTTTCCTCCCCTTCATCCGCCTAGGTTGATCACTTTCCTCAGTTTTATATCCTAGTTCTTGTGATATAACTAGAGCACTACAATATACAAGCGTATGAATGTCTATCAGTTGAGAATCTTCTGAAATAAATAGTTGTAGTATTTTGCGGTTGAATAAGTCTACGAGCTGTGTAAGGTATATGCTGTATTTTAATTTCGGCAATTTTGGTCTGATTGTAGGGTCTGACCCCGTATACTGATCTAGAGCTGTTTGTAGATTTTCGCGCAATCTGTTTTCTGTAGCATCGGCTAAGGGTGGTAGGATTTCATTTTCATTTTCCGTAAGTATACTGGTTGTTTCCGGTATGACGCCTGTAGCTGTTTGATCAGAAGTATTAGTTAGTAAATCTATGGTTAACATGCTATTAGGGTGTGTTGCTAATGGAGATGGTGACCTGGCGGTTTGTTCTAGTTCTGTCCTGACCTCTTCTTTCAATTGCACTAATACTTCGTCAGAAATCATTTTATTACGTATAATTGTTCTTCGCTGGTCTGAAACTCTTTGCTCTGAAACGTTAACTCCAGGGTATTGTGCTATAAAGTGCTCATGTAATGTTTTACGATATGTTGTAAGATCTGTTTCTAATTTAGTAATTTTGTAATATGTACGCATGATAAATAGGTTTACATCATCGCTCCATCTCATGCGTACGCGAGGTTTACCAGCCTTAGTGGACGCAGGTTTAAAAGCGTTTGCTTCCTGCGTAGCACTCACGGCTGGTGTAACTGAATTTAGTTCTAATACATTTGTCGATCCCGTCGATGTTGGAGTGACTGTTCTACTCCTCAATTCCCGGCAATTCCTGGCAGTACTTACAACAGTGTGAGACTGGGCAAGTATCTGAGACGTGCTACTACCTACCGTAACGTGTGAAGGGCTGTTTGACTTTGGTTTGGGATGACATACTCTTGCTCGTGCAGGCATGTTACGTACCTGTGGCCTTTCATATCGTGACGATTGCGTCGAACTATCTGAATCGGAGTAGTTCAAGTAAGATGCTGGTGACGATGGAATTGAAGAGAACAGCGAACCTGGTGACGAAGGAATGGGGGAGACCGACAGTGTGAGGGTAGGTTCACGGTTTTCGGCTGTAGTAGATTCTTCGATGGGAGCCCGCCTGCTCAGCTCCTCATCGCCGCTGGATCGCATGCTGTGGCACCCAGCAGCGGCTCCAGGTGCGCCCCGACGATCACCCTCGGGCAGCGGCCCGACTGCGGCTGTAACATATTGTTCGATGGGCGCCCGCCTGCTCAACTCCGCATCGCCGTTGGATCGCATGCTGTGGCATCCAGCAACGGCTCCAGATGCGCCCCGACGATTACCCTCGGGCAGCGGCCCTGGGCGTAATTTTCTCGAACGTAACTGCATCATACCTGTTTAGAAGATAGAAGAACAAAGAAAAGGAGGGAAAAGAAGAAATGATAGGAAAGTTGGGATCTTAGTTTGGGAAGGGTAGACATAGTTAATATTGTCATTGTTTTTGTATCTCCCTAATTGGGGTGCGATCTAGGTGTTTTGATCTCGTAGTTTAAGTATCACCAACCCTTAAGCCCGCCCACCACGGCAAGGTGATCCCTTTGGGGGGTTATTATTATTATTATTATTATTATTTATTTATTATTATTATTCTCTCTCATTATTATTTCCTTTGCTATTTATTTTTAGCAAATATAAAGCAAGACAAGAAAAGAAACGAAATGTCAAAGTTGTCAAAATCAATCTCTATCAAATCTCCACCCTTTGAGCGATAGAGAGGCAGATAAAAAAACCGGCCAAGTGCGAGTCGGACTCGCGTTCCAAGGGTTCCGTACATTACACAATTTAAACAATGTATTTTTTATGCGAAATGTCTTTAAAAAACCGTAGGGGACGGATCAAAAACTAAGTAATTAAGTCCGACTCACGCTTGACTCACAACACGACAGACAAATTTGAACCGGGCTTAATTACTATTCTTGCCCGGCTATTTGGTGTATTCCCATTTGGCCCCGTCAGGCAGAGATTGGGAATTTGTGCGTTCATATAAATAATTACTATGGCACAGGCACTTTGTCGCCAAGTTCGTGGGTTATTTTCTCTTTTGAAGGCGTAATTAGAGAGAGAAATATATTGTCAATTTGCGAGTTTCGGTGTCGCGGTAGGCCTCTGTCCCCGCCTCATGTATAGTTTGGCCCAAGTAGTAAAGTAAGTAGGTATAGTTTGTCAAAGGACCGTCTCATTTCAAACATACTCAAGCAAATCTTGTCAGTAGAAAACGGCGCGAAATTCAGATTTTGTATGGGGCGACAAACCTTCGCGCCTACATTTTTTAAATTTGCCGCCTTGTTCTACTGACAAGATTTGCTTGACTAAGTATATCTTTGCCTTAAGCTCGCTCCAGACTACGCGCACGATTGTGGAGGGACCTTTACACTAATACTAGCACCCAAAAGAAAAGGATTTTTTCATAGACCTAGCATTACATAGACCAGCTATACGCGTGCGCCCGTAAGGGATAGACATAGATGACGTCATAAACGTGGGGATACCATATTGGTAAAAATTACCCCAATATTTGATATCACGTTGGGGCGATTACCCTGGAGGCAAAGTTAGCTTGTTTGACGGTATTAAAAAATTGTTAAATAAAATGTCAATGGGCCGTTCTTTTTAGGCGTATGAACAATGAAATACCTCCTATAATTCGCGCAGGTGGTACAAAACTAAACATGTTTAGTAAATAAAACGTAAAATAAAAGGTATTATGGGTTTTAATTTAAAGAAATCACAAATCGCAATCACACCAATTAATGTACACAACATTTAATCTTCACAACATTTGTTTATTTATTTTTTGGAATTAGAAGTACGAAAAAACTTCGAGGTCAAAATTACCCATAAAATTATGATATTTTCATCTGGTATCCCTAACATGATTGTTATGCAGCTAAATTATGAAGAAGTTTAAAAATGGCTGACCTCAGACTCCTACCTACCTACGTAATTTGGGCGGATAATTTTACAAATAATGTTTTGTTAATTTGCGTAAATAATTGTGATATTTTTATTGAAATCGTTTGATTCTACATTGCTTTGAGTGTAACGTAATTTTACGATGTTATTCTCACATATTGCGTTAAGAGGAAGGTGTAAAATACCGTACTTACGTGTGAAAGGTTATGATCTCATATTTTTGCTCAGAGCGGCTATTACAGCCGATTACAGAACAATTCACCAGTATTTTATCAAAGTTCAAGCATTCAAAACGCTAACCATCACTATATTTCATATGAGAAAGCACAATTTCATACAAAACAACGATAATTAAACAAGCAACGAACAAACATGACATGTCACGTACTTATTTGTTTGCCACAACCTCGGTTGTGGCAGCGGTGGAAAAGTGAAATTATGACAAGGACAAACAATAACAGCGCTTTCTCTGCTACTCCTACTGAAAGATACATAAGACTATCCCGTTCGGTCATTTTCCCCCACCCCTCATGACCGATCCAGTTATACTAGATTCATGGATTTTTTATTCCCCACCGTAAATTTAGTAATCTACTCGACCAATCATATTGTCGCATTGCGTATGTTCTGTCCCTCACGGGCGCACGCGGTAGGCCACTTCTATAGGATCCTACCTTCTATGGACAGTTACGAAGAAAACGGCGCCCTCATTTATTTTCTACTATAGTTGGTCAAGCAAATCTTGTCAGTAGAAAAAGGCGCGAAATTCATATTTTCTATGGGACGATATCCCTTCGCGCCTACATTTTTTAAATTTGCCGCCTTTTTCTACTGACAAGATTTGCTTGACCAACTATATATATATTATGTCGCACTGAAATTTTTAACTGATACTTGCTGATACTGACTGAGTTATTAAGTCCGCTCCAGACTACGCGGCGCGAAGCCGCGAACGCGAGTGTGGAGTCGATTTCGCTGATTAACATACTAGACTCCACACTCGCGTTCGCGGCTTCGCGCCGTGGTTCGCGCATGAGTGTGGAGGGACCTTTATATATAGATACCTAATTGTGAAAAATGAAAGAAAATGCCTTTAAACAACCTTTATTGTTCACTTTAACCATAACAATTTATACATCTTTATTTCTTTACAATGATATACATTTTCCTATCCTACCTTTATACACAAAAATAAACTCGAGTAAAATTAAAATAATAAGTTTTTTTTTTATATTTTTGGGTGCGATCAATATACGTGGAGATCGATCACAACCAAAATTAAAAATATTCTATTTTATAAATACTGAATTTTGTGACATATATATACATTTTTACTTACATAATACTTACAATAATCATATATGATATGTTTGCTAGTGAAAATAAACAAAAAGTGCATAGAAAAACCATTACACGGAAGAAAGGTAAAGAAATTTTACAAAATAATAAAATATGGCCTGGCCAACCATTTTTTCTAGTTCAAAATGAAAACGTAAAAATTAAGGGTCACCAACCTTTTTAATGGAATTTCTCGCTTTTTGCGTAACAGACCACTGCACCGCACCGTGACATTGGTACGGTGCGGTCGTCTGTTACGGCTATAAGGGTTAGCTAAACTGTATTTTTATGAGTGTCATACTTAGGTATTCTTACTGCTTTGAATCCCCTTTTTTGAGGGATACCTTGATAAAATATTGTGTATTGGTCAAGCAAATCTTGTCAGTAGAAAAAGGCGCGAAATACAAATTTTCTATTGGACGATATCTCTTCGCGCCTACATTTTTAAATTTGCCGCCTTATTCTACTGACAAGATTTGCTTGACCAACTATAAATCAACATTTATTAGAAAGAAGGAAAAATCATGAAGAACATTTAGAAAGATTATACAAGAAGAAATGTCATTCGAATCCAAGAACTGCGTTCGTCTTAATTATCCAAAGACTTGGCAGTTTGTACGTACCTAAATACATTAAAAAGAAAAAGGACAGTCGGCAACAATACTGATGGACACAATCAGCATTCTAAGGGGTTTTTTACGAACTGGTGCGGAGAATGAGAAAGCTGGTCAAATTCTTCGGTAGATGGCGCTAGGAAAAAAATGTAGATCGAGCAAGTTTGGATACATATTAATATTCAGTATAGTGTTTAGGTTTTAAGTTTTAACAGATGCCTGCATGTAGAAATAAATCAAAATTACAGTTACTTACTAAATCAATCACCTACTGATTGCTTTCATGTCTCATTCGATTGAAAATTATTTTTGAATGCATAATAAAAAATATACAATGTTTCACTGCCGACTGTATTTATATTATAAGATAGAAAGGTAACGCAGTTTTAATTTGGTCGTACTAGATCGCGGTATCATTAAGCCATAGAGTAACTGATACTAGAGCGTTACTGTCATAGTAAATTTTGTAACCCCAGTAAATTCACTGCCATCTGTCGACACACTTTAAAACTAAAAATGAAGATTTATATAAATACGATAGAATGTATTTAAATATAGATAAATGTTTTTTTTTATTTGCATTAATTATTTTAATGATTTTGACCCATGTTCTTTCACTGATATGCGTTAAAATTGTTAAATAACAAACGAAACCGTCAACGCCATCTATACGACTGTAGGCCAAAACTAGTAGCGCCCTCTGAACGAGAATCAAATTTTCTTGATTTTCGAGGCACGTTTTTTCCTTAGACTGTATCCATCTATTACGGAGTTATATCTATCTTTGATTAAGCTAAACGTACTAGATGGCGTATTTAAACACAACGCCATCTATGGAATAGATACTACAGATAAGAGCTATTTCCCACTGACGTCCATTTTTTTGCGGGTACGCGGGGTACGGTTTTCTGCAGGATCCCCTTTTAGTACGATACGTGCTAATATAGTAACATTCACACGAGCATTCTGTTTGCGGGATACTGCACGCATAGAAAACTGAATCCTGCAGAAAACCGTACCCGCAAAAACTGGACGTCAGTGAGAAAGGGCTCTAAGTACCTCCATCCATCTGTGATTTTACCGTTTATTGTATTTGCTAGCGCCATCTGTTTTACTAAATCAGAGTATAGTAAAAAAATATGAAACTATACACTTTTCTAATCAACAAATACACACAACAAATATGAAAAAATAATCGTACCCGCGAGCATATATGTATTACAAACTTCCTTTTTTTAAATTATAACCGTTGAAGGGATACATTATTGACTACATATATGGACATTATTACAATAAGAAACGGTATAATTATTATAGTCAGTTTAGTGCTTGTATTGTGTATAAACTTTGGAATTTCATAGCCATCAAGAAACCAATAGTCTAACTATATATTTAGGAAGCTAAATATATAATAGTTGCATATGCCATTGCTTGCCATCACACCTTATAAATTAAATAACATTAGAAGATTATGTATGAATCTTGACAGTAGGTGGCGCTGCCTTTAAAAAGGAACGATCTTTTTAAGTACTTAAACATCAGTCTAAAATATGGACGGATTTATTACAGTATTTAAACGGATGAACATATTTTATACGGACGTATTATATGATATACATCATATGCATATACATTTTATTTAAAAATATTATATTTATTTGAATTGAAGTTCTTAATGTTACTGACTGCTTATTAAAATAAAATTGAGTACCAGAAAACATGTGCCAATTTTTTCTCTATACACATTTCTAACAATGCTGTGTGTGACAAATATTTTATAACCCTGATTTAATCTTAAATACCGTTCTTGCAGAAAAGGGACTTTATAACCTAGTAAACGCATGTTGTAAGGTCCCTTTTGTCTAAAAACTTCACAATTTTAACCTCTCCTCTCTACAAAATCCAATGTAACACTAGTTTAAGAGATACATCCACAGAGCTCAGACGTAAAAACTCTAAAATCAATAACTATAAACGTGCAGATGGCGCTCTGATCGTTTAAATAAAACACGCCAAGAAACATTCACTGCAGACTTGTTAAGTTTACTAAGGTTAAAGTTCCCGTACTAGCCACTAGATGGCGCTATCTTTGACCGCTACGCAAGTTCGCTATTACAAAACCAAATTTACTTCTATGCGAGCTGTCGTCTCTACTTGTGTTCCTCTTGAAGGCCCGTAAGATGGCGCTATCTTATATATGCTTGCGCACGTCTCACCAGATACCGTTACCTTCAAAGACACTAAATTTCTGAAACTTACAAGTTCTAGGATATTTGTGCCATTCTCAAGCAAAAAGGTACTTATTGTCGGTTGTCAATAAGGCACTATTTCCATATAGCTTCAATTTGAAATCAACCTCATCGACGATTAACAATGTGGTACCTTTTGGTTGAAAACGTCACATTTATCGGAATATAACGTTGTTCGTATGCGAGTTGTTGTCCCGGGTTGTGTTCCATCGGAAAGACCGCCAGATGGCGCTATCTTTGACTGCTATATAGACTTGCTCGTAATGACGTTACCTTTAAAGACACTAAACTTTTTTCTGTAACTTACAAGTGCTAGGATATTTATCGGAATATAACGTTGCTCGTATGTGAGCCCCTATGCGAGCTGTTGTCCCGGGTGGTGTTCCGTCGGAAGGGGTTCCAGGAGGGAACGCGGCGGGCGGCGGAGCGCGCGGTGGCGGTGGTGGTCGCGGAGCCGCTGGAGGCCGTGGAGGCGGCCGACACTGAGCCCGCGTTGGAGTTGGACTGCCGGGGGATGTCCGGGGACGACTGAAAAAAAAAACTGATAACAGCGCCATCTATCGGTAAGTGAAATAATATAGTCCGGCAAACACAACTTCAGTACCAGAATCACAACAATCCCTATTGTTTTGACTATTAGTCAAATCTGTTTCTTTTTAGGGTTTCGTACCCAAAGAATAAAAACGGGACCCTATTACTAAGAATCCGCTGTCCGTCTGTCTGTCTGTCACCTCACCAGGCTGTATCTCATGAACCGCGATAGCTGGACAGTTGAAATTTTCACAGATGATGTATTTCTGTTGCCGCTATAACAACAAATACTAAAAAGAACGGAACCCTCGGTGCGCGAGTCCGACTCGCTCTTGGACGGTTTTTTCGAACTGTCAAAACGATATTGCTACTACCTATGGAATTTATATGAAACACTAGCAGTACCTTCATCAAGCTCTTGTCCATTGGTGTGGCAAGCCGGAGTGCCAACAAGTCTCCGGTTTGCTGGATGAGTCGAACCACTTCTTCATGAGAGCTCCACTTCACATCTTTGTCGCCTACTGAGATGATGAAGTCACCTTCACGCATCCCTCCGATCTAAATCATTAATTATCATAATAAATTGTGTAAGGTTTAGTCAAAATGTTAACCAAAGAAGAATGGTAATCCATAGTAATATTATAAATGCGAAAGTCTGTCTGTCTCTGTCTGTCTTCCTGTCTGTGTGTTCCCTCTTCACGCTTAAACCGCTGAATCCATCTAGATGAAATTTGGCATAGAGATAGGTTGAGTTCCCGAGTAGGACATAGGAGAGTTCTTATCCCGAAAATCATCCCTTAAGAAAGTAAAAAGCGGGGTGGAATTGAGATAATAATTAAGTGCCTGCTAATTTGTGTGCATAATATGCTTAAATATCGGATATCATCATTGGTAATTTTGGGACGAAGCATGTTGCTGATTTGCATTTGTAGCCACCTGACGAAGCCTGCGTTGCGGATTTTTTACATGTAACTAAATATTATTTTTTAAGATTTTCTAAATAAATTAATGTGCTAAACTTAAAAAAAAAATTAAAAAAATTGAAATGCTTAAATTGAATGATTGCTATGAGAAATTTTCCAGGCGCTATACTTACTAAAGCTGCTGTTACTAAGTCCACGCAGACGAAGTCGCGGGCAAAAGCTAGTGTATAATAATCTGTAGTAATGTGTAGGTAATTTCACCTCTAGTATAATTATGTAACTTTGTCCTACTTACAATATTTTAGGATGTTTTGATATTAAGCGTGTATTTTTCATCTTTTGGGTTTGCCTAATGTAAGTCTTAGTTTAAAAATATACAAAACAAAGAGATACATGACATATTAAAGAAAACAACGTTGTTTCCATACTTTTGGCATGGGGTGTATATTCACACAAACAAATAGTTCCTCCACAATACTTACATCGGCTAAAGAATTAGGTTCAACCGCCGCAATCATGACCGGCGCGTCGCCTCTCACCGAGAACCCAAACCCATCCTCATCCTTCGCATTCGACACATTATATTCACTCGCCACCCTCCTCAATGGCTCCTTTCTCCTTTCCCTCCCATTCTTCAATTTCCCATTCACACTTTCCGTAGTTGTCTTTACAAAGCTCTCATTATTTCTATAATCATATTTATCGTAATCTAAAACTTTAGGATGATACTCCATGTTGTTATAGCTGTTTATATAAACTCCGTTTTGCTTCATGACTCTTTGGAGTTGCTTTTCGTAATCGTCGTAATTCTCGTCTCTGATTACGGAGTTATAGTAAGCACTGTTGTCTTCGGATCGGTCTCTTTTCTCGGATCTCTTTTCAAGGTCGTAGTTTCTGCTGTTGATCCTCCTGCAGCTTTCTCTGCTGTGTTTTTGGAGGGTGATGAGGCGAGGGGCGCTCCAGTGTCGCTTGGCGGAGAACACGGCGATGGGGCCGAGGGATTTGAAGAGATCGTCGACGCGGTGCTGAGCGAAATCCGGCGGCGTTAGGGACAGTTGGAATTTTGATGAAGCTGCAATGAGGATTTGGATTACAAACAGAAATATATGTTCTTAAGAAGTTCACGGAGCTGTTATTGATGATGTTATTGAACAGCTGGCATAATCCCAGAACAAAGGATTGTAAAGTAGGGTAAAATATTCAATGATGGGCACTAAAAAAATACAAGCCATTGGCATTTATTTTTGCAGGTCAGAATTAGGTTGAAATGTCCACCATCGGTGGCGTTGCGTGTGAAATTTTTAACCGACTTTTACTAAGGTTAGTATTATATGATCTGTGTCTAAGGTTTTAAACAGCGGCTACCAATTTTCTGTCCAATTAGTGTACTTTCACTGGCACGTGAAGCATGAAATGTGTCGAAAGCTAACTTTTGTATGGTGAAAATACAGATTAAATATTTTTTAGGGTTCCGTACCCAACGGGTAAAAACGGGACCCTATTACTAAGACTCCGCTGTATGTCTGTCTGTCTATCTGTCCGTCTGTCACCAGGCTGTATCTCACGAACCGTGATAGTTAGACAGTTGAAATTTTCACAGATGATGTATATCTGTTGCCGCTATAACAACAAATACTAAAAATAGAATAAAATAAAGATATAAGTGGGGCTCTCATACAACAAATGTGATTTTTTTGGTGTTTTTTGCGTAATGGTACGGGACGCTTCGTACGCGAGCCCGACTTGCACTTGGCCGGTTTTTTTAATAGAAGTGCAGTAACTTACGTAAAATAGTGGGTGCGTCAAGTAGCTCCATCTCGCTGAGGTCCGGTGAGTCCCGTAGTGTCGCTCGTTCGCGGACTGCCCTCTCTGCATGAGCGCGTATTACTCGTGCTAGAGGTTCCTTGCTTCGCAGTTCACTGCAAAATAAAATCATGTTATTTATGACCTTCTGGTGGTTTATACATTTTCCTTAGGTACTTTGGTGCAGATATAATTAAATATTTAGTTTAACAACCACGAAAAAATTTACTTTTCTTCCCATTCCAAAATTAAATATTTTTTCGACCCGAAAACCAGGACAGCTCCGTCGGCCTAGTCTGCGTTCCATCAAAGAGAATATCTCTTTGTTTATGGTTCCATTTCTGCATAGGTACCTTTCTTCTGTTCTGCATAGCAAACATATATGTAATTCCGTATAAGTAGTCTTAAGAAAAAAACGTACCTCTGAAAATCAATAAAAAATCATGCCTGAATCCTATACTATACACCTACCTCGTGACAGTCGTGACCTATACTCGTGAAGATGGCGATCGCGTTTGATATTTAACAATTTCAACACATATCAGTGAAAGATGCGTCAAAGTCATATGGTGTTCTAAAAATAATAATAAAAGACATTTATCCATAAACTTTATTTGATATTTTTATTCATTTTCATTTTTAGTTTTAATCCTGTGTCCAAAGATGGCAGTAAATTTACTGTGACTACAAAATTTACTATGACAATAAGCCTCTATACACTCTATTATCTTTGCCTATAGCTAATAAGTTAAGTGAAGTATCATTTTCGTACAACTTCCTCCTCTGTTCTCCGCTTACGATTTACAATTACGTCCATCTACCATACCATGATGACCATAGCGCCATCTATCATAAATACGATCTACTCGTATCATACTATCGCCATCTATTTTAAAGAGTGAGTACTCACCGACACATCCGTTGTAACCTCTGTGCTTCTTCGTACAACGCTTGCGCTTCAATGAGGTGCGCTCGCCCCACCACCATGAAGTCCAGGTCGTCATCCATCTTGGCGTTGGATACTGAACCTGTTGGGGGAATATAGTTAGGGGCGCCATCTATTGTTGAGTAGCGGCAAATACCTATGTAACTCCGTATAACTCAACAATTTTCAGTTAATTTATAACAGGAACTCTATTTTCAACTCCTTCTGGTTGTAATATTAGTTGTAAATTGTTTTAGCAATACGTTTTTCGCCAGTCGCGACACTCGTGACATCTGTTGTCAAGTAGCGGTACTGATAAATCCACTAATTGACGCTAGATGTCAACTACGAATTAACTCGCGTTTTGGTAAGAAACAGCACTATTTCCTTACTTATATTTCTATAGGTAGTATAGTTATGGGCGCCATCTATTGTTGGTTAGCGGTAATATAATGCAGTATGAACATCAGTTCAGAAGATAGGAAGTTTACTTATATTTCTCTATAGATAGCAAAGATAGATATAACTCCGTAATAGATGGATACAGTCTAAGGAAAAAACGTGCCTCGAAAATCAAGAAAATTTGATTCTCGATCAGAGGGCGCTACTAGCTTTGGCCTACTGTCGTATAGATGGCGTTGACGGTTTCGTTTGTTATTTAACAATTTTAACGCATATCAGTGAAAGAACATGGGTCAAAATCATAAAAATAATTAATGCAAATAAAAAAAAAACATTTATCCATATTTAAAATCTTCATTTTTAGTTTTAAGGTGTGTCGATAGATGGCAGTGAATTTACTGGGGTTACAAAATTTACTATGACAGTACCGCTCTATCTTATTATATTCTCTTTGATAGATAGCAAAGATAGATATAACTCCGTAATAGATGGAGTAATCCGTCTAAGGAAAAAACGTGCCTCGAAAATCAAGAAAATTTGATTCTCGATCAGATGGCGCCACTAGTTTTGGCCAACACTCGTATAGAGGGCGTTGATTGTTTCGTTTGTTATTTAACAATTTTAACGCATATCAGTGAAAGAACATCGGTCAAAATCATAAAAATAATTAATGCAAATAAAAAAAATCATTTATCCATATTTAAATACAATTTATCGTATTTTTATAAATCTTCATTTTTAGTTTTAAAGTGTGTCGACAGATGGCAGTGATTTTACTGGGGTTACAAAATTTACTATGACAGTACCGCTCTAGTATAAGTTACTCTATGTAGATAGTATAGTTAGGGGCGCCACCTATTGTTGAGTAGCGGTAACAAAATGCAGTACGAACATCAGTTCAGAAGATAGGAAGTAATTACACTTCTACAAGTCATAAGGTGCGATGTGGATTATAATTTCTTTATCTTGTTTATAATAATGTTTATGGTTAAAAAGCTATTGATGTTACAAAAGACCAATGTGGTGTAAAAAAGTACGCAGCAGAAGACACGGTTCGTTTCTATGGAAACCTAGTACGAGTTTACGATATACACGATATAGTGCGACATAAAACAGTAGTAACTAAATAAAATGGAACTAAACAAATTCCATACTAAATTGAGTCGCTTAACTTCAAACTGGTAAATCCATCTATCAGATTATGAGATTTTGGTATTAAGAGAAGGTAAGAGGGTAGGATATTTGCTGAGGGTCGAATGGATTGTTGCAATGTTACGTCAAAAATGTGACAGTTACGTAGAAGCAAAGATAGATATAACTCCGTAATAGATGGATACAGTCTAAGGAAAAAAACGTGCCTCGAAAATCAAGAAAATTTGATTCTCGTTCAGAGGGCGCTACTAGTTTTGGCCTACAGTCGTATAGATGGCGTTGACGGTTTCGTTTGTTATTTAACAATTTTAATGCATATCAGTGAAAGAACATGGGTCAAAATCATAAAAATAATTAATGCAAATAAAAAAAATCATTTATCTATATTTAAATACATTCTATCGTATTTTTATAAATCTTTATTTTTAGTTTTAAAGTGTGTCGACAGATGGCAGTGAATTTACTGGGGTTACAAAATTTACTATGACAGTACCGCTCTAGTATAAGTTACTCTATGGTAGAAGTGGTGCCCTGATTAGCGCCGTGCTCTAAGAGCACTTGGTATTTCTACCTCTAACCGTGTCAGGCTAAAGCCCTAGAGGCCCATAACTTTATTGTTTACCGTACACTGGCTGATGGAAATCAAGAAATATTAATTCGATCCCACGTGGATCCCACTTTGACGTTGGCGATATCATCGACAGTATCGATAAATCGATAAATCGACAGTATCTACTTAAAGATTGAATTGAATTAATTTTCTACTATTTTATGTCGCACTGTACACGCCTTCTAGATACACCAATGTAAACGGATTAGTACATTTTACAACTAGTGTGAAAAGACTTTCACACGTGTTGTAAACGACGTTTTTTAATACAATTGCGAAAAAATAATAAATTAATATATCATTAGTAGAATCATACCACCAAACCAAACCAAAACCAAAAGTACCTATACAGCCCGCGATACTTGAGCTGCCGCAGCCCGCGATACCTTCATACTCGTGCGCGCCCCGGCCGCGGCCGCCGCGGGCCCGGCGCGGGTTGGTCATCGACACCTCCTCATAACTCATGAGGCCCTGGTACCTGCTCCGCGCTAAATTCAATTTTAACTGCGTTTCGAAAGTATAGTTTGGAACTAAAAAGTAAAAAGCACTAGTTCGAGAAATTGAGCTTCTCACACGCTACGCAGCCACAAAAAGTACCACTTTTTGAGCAACTGTATTAAAATAGTACATTATTGTCGAGGTTCGGAAGTAGCTACTTGCTGGCTGAGGATTCGTTTTAAACGGACGACCTTGGGAGTCCGTTTAATTGAATCCGAAGCCAGCAAGTAGCCTTCCAGCCGAGTCATATATAGTGCTTTTCTCAAAAATGGCGCAATGAATGCAAATATAATAGAAATATTTTACAGAAGCAACATTCTTATGTATATATTTTCAGAGAAAAAAGTAAAAAGATTTGCTTTGCCGCCGTTTTATTTTTTTAATTAAAAATGGAAGTGTATTTTTCTGCTGAAAATACGCCAACCTATTTGAGACACCTAAATAGTCGCGGTACCAACATTATAATAATAAGTACTGATCATTTGTTTGGCTGTTTAATGGACCTATGCCTTCATTTGATATGGTCACTTCAACTTTTAAAAAGTTTGGAACTCGACAAATAATGGAATTTGTATGCAACATTGCAGTCCCGAAATCGAGACTGCAATGTTTTTAACTTTTTAATTTTTTGACTGACCATAAACTACGCACTTCGCGACCTACTTTTTAACCGGCAACGTCGACTTTGTCGTCCATTTTTGAGAAAAAATTATTTACCGTTGTCAACATTCCGATCGTTGCTAGTATAAAGCGCGGCGACTCGCTGCCGCGCGCGCGGCGTGCTGTCGGCGTGGAGCAAGCCTAACGCCGCGTACTGGTGCGCCAGCGCTGAAAAACATACCATATTAATACAGTACAAACTACGCAAACTATATATGACCACATTGAGAGGCGTTTAATAAGAGCGCTATGTGTTTTTTAGGGTTCCGTACCCAAAGGGTAAAAACGGGACCCTATTACCACTATTACTAAGACTACTTGACGCTAGATGTCGACTACGAATTAACTCGCGTTTTGGCAAGAAAGAGTTAGTAAGACTTAAGAAGAGTACTTAGTAAGAGTGGACAGTGGAGTGGACGGACAGTGGAGTCTTAGTAATACTTTCTAACTCTTAAGAAAGTATTACTAAGACTCCACTGTCCGTCTGTCCGTCTGTCTGTCTGTCCGTCTGTCACCAGGCTGTATCTCATGAACCGTGAATGCTAGACAGTTGAAATTTTCACAGATGATGTATTTCTGTTGCCGCTGTAACAACAAATACTAAAAACAGAATAAAATAAATATTTAAGTGGGGCTCCCATGCAACAAACGTGATTTTTTGCCGTTTTTTGAGTAATGCGGCCAAGTGCGAGAGTCCGACTCGCACTTGGCTGGTTTTTTATAATATAGGAGGCAAAGGAGTTGACGAATCGCCTGATGGTAAGCGATTACCATTGCCCATGGATACCAGAGGGGTTTAGAGTGCGTTGCCGGCCTTTAAGAATCCCCGGAACGCTCGGCCGAATTGCACCTTTTCATACAAACGTATAGTTCCGCTCTCATTTATTTTTAAAACTATGTGTTGGATTGTAATGAAACTTTGCACATACTCGTACAATGACATGAGGTATATCTAGGTCTTTAATTAGTTTGTATAGCTCCAGTTTATAAAATAAACGAAATAGAGTAAAAACAAATTTGTATGAAAAACTTAAATTCGCTGTATTTTTTTAACTATGGTATCTGAAGCTACATCATAAACTAATTACAGTCATAGATATACCTTATCCTATTGTAAGTACAAAGTTTCAGAGCAATCTAGCTACTCGTTTTAAAATGAGAGCGGAACTACGTTTGTATGGAGAACCGAGCTTGCCGGGGACCCTTATGTATCAAATATCATTTGATACCAGTCGCTTTTCGGTGAAGGAAAACATCGTGAGGAAACCGGACTAATCCTAATAAGGCCTAGTTTCCCTTCTGATTTGGAAGGTCAAATGGCAGTCGCTTTCGTAAAAACAGTGCCTACGTCAATTCTTGGGATTAGTTGTCAAGCGGACCCCAGGCTAGCCAGGATAACGCGAGGAAGATGATGAAACTGCTTACCCTTATAAAACTCAGTCTTCACATGGACCAAAGAGACCCATGAGTATGGCACGTAGTTGAAGACACCTTCCGTTTGCATCTGCAATGATACATTTAAAAGTATACCAACATATGAACAACATGCTAGATAGATCAACATTCGCCTGCCCGTGCCTTGTCCCATTCACTTGGGGTCGGCGCAGCATGTCTTTCTTCTCTCTGTCGCCCGTCAACTCATCATTCGCTTGCCCTTGTCCCATTCACTTGGGGTCGGCGCAGCATGTCTTTTTCTTCCATACCTCTCTGTCCCCGTCATCTCATCATTCGCTTGCCCTTGTCCCATTCACTTGGGGTCGGCGCAGCATGTCTTTCTTCCATACCTCTCTGTCGCCCGTCATCTCATCATTCGCTTGCCCTTGTCCCATTCACTTGCGGTCGGCGCAGCATGACTTTCTTCCATACCTCTCTGTCGCCCGTCATCTTATCATTCACTTGCGATTCATATCATCTCTCACAGTCCATCCACCTTTACATGCTAGACAGATATGATAGAGATAGAACGCTATGTTATTTCTATAGTAAATATTCAGAATTTAGAAGAAGAATGCGTTCCTAGCTAGAATTAATAACTACTACGGGGATAGAACCCTCAGGAAAAGAATTCCATACTTACTTAATAGTTTGCCCGAGGCCATAAGATGTGAAAATAAGAAGTCTAAATTTAAATCTATGTTAAAAATACACTACCTCAATATTTTGTAGTAATTGCACTACTATACAATAATTTAAGTTAAGTACATATCTAGAGACTGATGACCCCACAGTCAAACTCTTTATTGAGTTTTGCGGGACTATGATTATAGTATGAATATTCTGTATTTTATTAAATAAATAAATGTTTTTTTTTTGAGATACATATATCAATTTGGTGGGTTAGTTGAATAGTTTCCACCATTAAAAAATTACATATAAAAATATGTAATTATTTCATTGATTACTTTAAAACATAACACAAATTACTTGCACACACACCTTCAACCATCCGGATCTGGTATATAAATAATCATTATAATAACTTCACAGATTCTTATCGAGTTATTTGGTAGTTCTATAAATTCCTGCTTACCTTCTGATATAGCTGCGTGTATGTGTGCGCGCACTGCGCTGCCTCTTGCGCGAAATCAAGACACATATCCAGATCGTCGCGCAGCTCCCCGCGCCCGCACTCGCGCGCTTGGAGTTGCAGCTTCTCGAATAGGCATTCGCGGGCTTGGGCCTGTGAATTAAAAATAACTCTACAAACTTTTTTTTTAACTATAAAACTCCCGTAAGACTCAAACATATTAGATTATTTTAAACCGGGTCACTCACGTATTTAAAGTCGAATAGCTCGACATGTTTCGGTCCAATTTACGAGGACCGTCTTCACGGAGACACGACACGTCTTCACTGGTCGAGGGCGCGGCGTGTACCAGTGAAGACGTGTCGTGTCTCCGTGAAGACGGTCCTCGTAAATTGGACCGAAACATGTCGAGCTATTCGACTTAATAATACGTGAGTGACCCGGTTTAAAATAATCTAATACTCTACAAACTGTCTGAAATAGATCGCTCTTTAGCGATAAGACCGCCTCTTATCTGCCTGTGTCTTTAATCAATTGTTTTTCTTTAAGCTGTATCTTTTACTGAGGTGTGCCAATGAAGAGTATCTATCTAATCTATCTAATCATCTAATATATCCGTCTATTAACAAACCCCAAACATTATAGGAAAAATGGAAAAGTTAGACCGTAACTCGTGATGTTTTAAAACACGGTTTAACCACTCTTCCTAAACCTAACCTAAACTGTATGTGTAAAACATCTTGTATGTCGTAATACGCACTGTCTTCACATTCGATGCAGATCCGCACATCGATGTGCAAGTGAAGTGAAGTGCGAATGTGAGACTGCCTAACGGGCCTAACCTAACACGTCGACCGCGCCATCTATATCACAATCGGTGTATCTAAAACTTATCTAAGTCTTGTACCGTACCGACATAGTGCGAGCTCAAACATCGCTAAACACCAGTCAATGTGTAAGTCTAAATCTTGTAATACCGTCATAGTAGCAGCAAGGACCAGCAGAGTATCAGCCGCTAAATCGACAGAAGGCGCGTTGGTGAAGTTCTCATGGATGTAGCGGAGGGTGCCCGCCGCTCTTAGTAATGCGTCCACTGCGCCATCTAGGCCTAGAGATGTGTGCCGCTCCTGTTTGACAAATATGTAAATATTTATTACGTTAATAGTATAAACAGCCAGTTTGTATGTGTTACCGACGCTTTATAGGTATGACTTCCTGCTTGTACTTTTAAACCCAATTCCAATGAAGCCTAAAGTGGTCATAAAATATAAAATTTCCGTCCCGTCCCGTTAAAGTCCCGTCCCGTTGTTGTAAATATACTTGGTCAAGCAAATCTCGTCAGTAGATTTTTTTTTGAAAAATCGCGGGTTAGCAATACTACGCGTGTCATTTATCTTAAGGGCCCTCCACACTCATGCGCGAATCACGGCGTGAAGCCGCGAACGCGAGTGTGGAGGGCCCTTTATCTGTTGAACTGTTTTGTTTACATTTCATCGTTGCTTGATGTACATTGCTGCTTTTAGTTCGTTTCCTAGGGATACCATACTTTAGTTTGCTTTTTTTTTATACCACGTCGGTGGCAATCAAGCATACGGCCCGCCTGATGGTAAGCAGTTACCGTAGCCTATGGACGCCTGCAACACCGGAGATATTACACGTGCGTTGCCGACCCTAACACTCCTCTCCCTCGTTGAGCTTTGGCAACCTTACTTACCGGCAGGAACACAACACTATGAGTAGGGTCTAGTGTTATTTGGCTGCGGTTTTCTGTAAGGTGGAGGTACTTCCCCAGTTGGGCCAGTTGGGTTGGGTTTTTGCTTTACATTGCTACTGACATATCCAGCTTGACAGACTATAATAATAATTCTCATTTAGTTTCATTAATTTTGTACGTACCTGTTTAGCGCCAATCTGAGTGTAAATCCCGGCTATGTTGAACAATACGCACGCCTTTTCGAACGCCACCGTCCGCTGACATGATGGCACTCCTGAAATTATAAATGGTTTAAATTAGTATTATGTCTGTTTTTATACTTTTCAAGTAGCATAGACCATGGCTTCATAAAAGTAGGAATATCTGTGGTTAATTTAGGCCCACAAAACCCACTAAAAAACCCCAAGATACACTTCTAAGAGCGCCACCTTACTTATCGCTCAGTACCAACTTTCAAAAATGCCTCTACTCACCGCTAGATGGCCTCAACAGTCAAAGAGTCGAACTAGGCTCCTAAATAGCAGACCGGCGGGAAGAAACGACTTTCTATGAAGTAGTTGCAGTATTTAAAGAAGAGAGCTGATAATACAAGCAATCAAATTCGTTAGAAGCTCTCACCAGTCAAGAACATAATAACTATTTAAAAGTAAAGTTCTTGCGCTATCTACCGTTCCATTTTCAAAAGTTTATCTACTCACCGCTAGATGGCCTTACCTGTCATAGGGTCGAACCATTCGATGTAGATTCCTAAAGAACGGTCGGGAGGGAAGAATAGCGACGTTCTATGAAGTATTATGAAGTAAAGCTGGTTGTAGTATTTAAAAAGGAGACCTCATAATACTACCTTTCCTATTCGCTAGATTCTCTCACCAGTCAAGGATGTAATAGCCATTTAAAAGTAAAGTTCTAGTATTACCGTTCATCTACTCACCGCTAGATGGCCTTACCTGTCAAAGAGTCGAACCATTCGAAGTATACCCCTAGCGAGCGATCAGGTGGGAAGAACCGACGTTCTATGAAGTATAGTTGGTTGTAGTATTTGAAGAGGAGAGCTACGCCTGCCGTCGAGCGGACTGGAGTGCGGATCGCCTGCAAAAATGTTTTTATTTTTATTTATTTTTATTTCATACATGGAAAACCAACAGCTATAAACATTTCTAAAGCTACCTTAGAATTACAGAGCCAATTACAAGTTCTCACTTATAAAAATTAAATATACAAAAATCAAATATAACTACAATTCAGTTACACACACAAGTACCGACAGCATAAGCCAAGGTTAGTGTGTACTGCCAGCTGCAAAACTGCATAGCCACATCAGGAATGGAATTTGTTCATAAAGTGACCATGCATGATTACATTGTCATAAATTACGCTATCCATCGAATTCCCGCGACCTTCAACCAGGTCGTCGCTCCATCTTCTTGGAGGCGTACCGGCAGCTCGGTCGGGAATTCGGTGGATGCGAGCGGCACAGGATCGGTTGGAGTGGCGAGCCTTGGGGGAGGCCTATGTCCAGCAGTGGACGTCTATCGGTGGACATGGTGACTCCCCTCCTTCATCAATGGACCGATGTTCTAAACCTGTCCTCACCTGTCTCATGACCATGAAATCGGAGATGGCTTCCTCATGAGCGGCAGCATCCTCGCTGTAGTGTTCAAGGATGAAGTCCTTCAACGGCTCCCGAAAGTACACCTCCTTCCCTCCTCCCTCCTTCATGAGTGGACTGATGTTCTAAACCTGTCCTCACCTGTCTCATGTCCATGAAATCGGAGATGGCTTCCTCATGAGCGGCAGCATCCTCGCTGTAGTGTTCAAGGATGAAGTCCTTGAATGGCTCCCGAAAGTCCACCTCCTTGGTCTCCTTCAGCCCCAGGGGGATCATTGGCATTACACATTCTTTGCTGTAACAAGAAGAAAAGATAGTTATTGAAAAAATGCAAGCAAAAAAGGTTGAGCAAAAAATTAAGTTTACAATTTCTCTCTGTGGTCGCTCCCTCATGACTGAGGATCGTGGTCATCAGTGTCAGTGTGGTCAAGTTTACAATAAAACGTTAGAAATTTTAAGACTATCATTATCATATGCACCTGAGTCTTCGGGCGGCATAAATATTTAAATTATAGTATTTTTCAAACAATGTATACGCTGACAGGTGTCATCTCGCAGAATTGTATTCAGATGACATTTGTCAGCATACCCTTGCTGTTTGAAAAATACTTTAGTCAAGTCGTGCATTTCTCAAGATGAGGTTTTTGCGTAAAAATTAGGGTTAACGTAAATTATTGGCTATTTCAATCCGGGTTCCTTAAGAAAGTCCAGAACGCGCTATGATGAAATAAATAAAAACTGGCCAAGTGCGAGTCGGACTCGTGCAAGAAGGGTTCCGTACCATTACGCAAAAAACGGCAAAAAAAACACGTTTGTTGTATGGGAGCCCCCCTTAAATATTCATTTTATTCTGTTTTTAGTATTTGTTGTTATAGCGGCAACAGAAATACATCTGTGGAAATTTTAACTGTCTAGCTATCACGGTTCATGAAATACAGCCAGGTGACAGACAGACGGACAGAGGAGTCTTAGTAATAGGGTCCCGTTTTTACCCTTTGAGTACGGAACCCAAAAAAGATTATATACGATATATATTTGTCATATAAGTACTAAAGATGGATACCGGATTCGAACCGCCGCCTATAGCTTTCGCGCTATCGCCATAACCCCTGGGCCACTCGGTCAGGGCGGCACTCCTTTCAATGGGGTTGGTGTGAGGTTAGCATAGATGACGCCATCATAGCTTGCCCCTTTCTCTAGTTTTGTTCTATGAGTTTTGGCTTAAACGGCTGGCATCCACGCCTTAAATTTAGTTTAGCTTAGTTTTTTGATTTTTGGTACAAGCTTTTATCGCTGACTGTACTTTTCTTTCCACAGACAACTAATAATCATCGAGACAATTCTAAAAACCCCAAACACAATTAGGTTGCGTTGTTTCATCACAGAGTTCCTATGGCCACCTCCTGTCTACATCATCAGATCAGTTTGATGGTACCATAATATTGCATTGTCACCCGACTTACATATGTATGCAAATTTTGAGCTTCATCGGAAACCGGGAAGTGGGTCAAATTTAACTTGCAAGATTTGACCCGTATTAACATAGTTACATATTACATACATACTTAATTACTTACATAGGTACATTGCAAGTTAATAAAAAGCTTGTAAAAAAAACAAGAATTTGACACTATTCTAGGGATTGACAGGGCAAGCTATTCTGGCGCCATTTGTAAAATACTAGTGTCTTCGACCGGTCAACCTAGGGATTTGTTAGCTGTAATGATATTTCAATTCGCATTTCGTCCAACACGTATTTCGTCCAACATTAATTTAGTCCAATCCAACACACATTTGCAGGATTTGCAATCAACTATACGAATCCAAAATAATTTAATTGGAAAAAGTAAGTTAATATACAAATAAAAAATATAAACATCATACTTATAGCACTAAGATGTGGGAGTGAATTAAATGCAGTGCGTAAAACCTAAAATTACGAGTTTCGCGGCGCGTGCGCTGGTAAACAAAGCGAGAAGATGACTCGTCTATAATTATACGATTGTCGCCCAAGGGTGGGAAGGACTCAAGCGGCTATGGATCTCTATGAACCTGGATTTATTTACTGTCTTGGTTTGGTAGAAAAATTACAAGTTTTGAGATAGTTACTGGCATCAAAATTAGCGGAAAAACATCACTTGAAAAAAAATCCATTGATCAAAAGCCAGTCTCGCTATTTCGTCAGTCAGTGCTTAGGGTTTGCCTTGTTTTCTTGTACCTGATGGCCCCTTCCTTCCTTGCTGCCTTGCTTCCTGGTTGTTCCTGATGGTCAGTCTGTAAGTCCATCGGTTGTCTGTCATCCTAGCGACGTGTCCCGCCCAACGCCACTTTAATTTCTTACAGTGATCTAGGGCGTCTCTGACTTTTGTCTTTTTTCTAATTATTCTATGCGAATTTCTTTGAATTATTTTTATATTTAGTATACTTCTCTCCATACTTCTTTGATATGATCTAATCTTATTTTTGTTGCAAACTGTGAAATTCCATGTTTGACTCGCATTAAACAGTGATGGGAGGATGCAGGTATCCATAACTCTGTTTAATCTTAATATGCATATCACTTTTCATAACTTTTTTAAGTCCCCAAAATCTTCTTCGAGCGTTTGTAATTCTAGGTCCAGGGGGTTGTTGCAGTTGTTTGCAGAAATCGCGAAGCGTCTGGTTGACGTAACTGGTGACCGAAGAGCTGGCGACTTCCTCGCACAACGTATCAGCATTGCGATACAGCGAGGAAATGCCGCCAGCATCCTTGGTACAATGCCTCAAGGGCCTATTTTAGATTTAAGCTAGTTATTAATTTCGTTTACGTAGTACCACTGTATATATCTTGTATGTAAATAAAGAGTTTTCATTCTTCTTTAAATTTCAAGTTAATTTCTCCTTTTTTTTAAACGAAATTCGTTTGTCCAGGTAAATGTAGGTATTGGCATATTTAAACTGGTTGTTTTGTTTTTGGTTTGTCATAATAATTGTTTTGCTGCGATTTGTTTCGAGGCAACCTTGTCGACATGTTTCGTGAAGGTAGTTAAATCATCGATTGCAACTCTACAACATTTTCGGAAATTTCGGACAACAAGACGTCCACAAATCTTAAATTATTTAAGTATTTGTTATTAATTTTTAGTCCAGTTTTCTACCAGTTTAACTATAACCGATTGTAACATTTGTAACACAGCAATGAAACTTAATTATTATACTTACTAAAAGCGTGTTATCTCGTCAAGGTCCTCAGGCGTATAATCTAATTGTCCATGGGAGCGTCACAGTAACACCGTTACAGCATTATTTGTTCTCGCGGATCATATTTTTGTACCTCTTAGAATAAGAATGTTTTAATGTCAATTAATAATTATTAATAGATTTAAAGAGGAGGAGATTCATTAAGTTGTATTATATGTTTTAGTTTTTCGTTGCGGTCTTTTGTATGACGCACTCCAGTCTTGGGATATAACCAACGGAGACGCCTTGTCTGTAATTTGCTGTACAAAAAAGTCTGCCAATTTTTGCGGGGGAGGGGAACGTCAAATGTATACGTAACGTCAAAATAGCCATGTCAGATAAACGTCAGTCCATACATTGTGTATGACCATTGGCCGACTGTTTTCGACAGAGGGGAACGCCTGTTAAAGGCTATTCCGTTTCGTTATATCCTCTAAGACTCGCGTACTCAATGTATGGGCTACTCAGAACTCAGAATTAGCTCAGCGATTTTTCAGGTGGATACTGGGGAGTGGTACTCAGGAATACTGTCCTTACCGGGTGAAAATGCGTGAATTACTATAAAACAATACAGAAATCACCATCATGCCTATAATATTTCAAGAGATCTCTAGATTTCTTCAGGATCTTGTCATCAGCTTCATATTTGATGACAATGTAACAGAGGTCAACTAGAAAGCCTTTTAAAAATACCTAAAGAAACTTCGAAATCGGTCGGAGTAGGTAAACCATCGCCTACACTGTTAACTAACAGCTCGTAAATCTTATTACAAAAGGCATAAGGCTACCGGATAGTTAAGAGTATTGCTGTTTGTATATAACAAAATACAAAGATTTCGACGAATTGAGAACCCAACTCCCTTTTTCCAGTCTGTTAAGGGTCTCCGGCAAGCTCGGTTCTCCATACAAACGTAGTTCCGCTCTCATTTTAAAACGACTAGCTAGATTGCTCTGAAACTTTGTACTTACAATAGGATAAGGTATATCTATGTCTGTTATTAGTTTATGTAGCTTCAGATACCATAGTTAAAAAAATACAGCGAATTTAAGTTTTTCATACAAAAACTTGTTCTTGCTCTATTTCGTTTGTTTTATAAACTGGAGCTATATAAACTAGTTTCAGACCTAGATATATCTCATGTTATTGTATGTGCAAAGTTTCATTACAATCCAACACGTAGTTTTAAAATGAAAGCGGAACTACGTTTGTATGGGAAGGTGCAATTCGGCTGAGCTTGCCGGGGACTGCGCTATAAAGTCAGAAAATTTAAACGTTTAATCAAAAAAATTAGTTAGGACGGAAATTCCTCTCACCAACTCTATTAAAAATCCCATAGTAAAGAAATCTAAGCAATGTGCATAGCTGCAATGCCTGCAATAACTGCATAGCACTAGAATGACCGCTCCCAGCCTCAATTAGCCAGAATTGCATCATCGCAAGAAGTGCATTAACTGCATTAGGCATTGCAGCAGTAAGTGGAGGATTAGTTCCGATTACTCCAAGCTGTGTGCTGGTTTTCCACGGAGATAATCTCATCTTAGCGTTTTCGCAGTTGCATGAGTTGCATATCTTCACTGCACTTGGTTTATACCATCGCGACTTTGTTTTATACTATCACTACATAGTAAAAAACAAAGTCGCTTTCCGCTGTCTGTATGTCTGTCTCTATGCATGCTTAGATCTTTAAAACTACGCAAAGGATTTTGATGCGGTTTTTTTTTGTAGTGATATAAGAGAAAGGTTTACATGTTATATGTATAATTAGTAAAGGTTTTGTGTAAATTAATTGAACTACCCGTGCGAAGCCGGGGCGGGTCGCTAGTATGAAATATATTAGAATGGCTAACTCACGTATTTTAAGTCTAAAATCGCTCGACGTGCCGTACCGCGTAGCATCATCGGGAGCTTGCATTGGCAGACCCGGCGTCTGCGGTCGACATGTCGAGCGATTTTCAACTTAAAATTAAAATCAAATATGAAGGAGTAAAATAAATGACTAGCGACTCGCCCCGGCTTCGCACGGGTGCAATGCGGATGTATTATACATATAAAGCTTCCTCTTTAATCCGCATTAAAATCCGTTGCGTAGTTTTAAAGATCTAAGCATACATAGGGACAGACATCCATCCAGACAGCAGGAAGCGACTTTGTTTTATACTATTTGGTGATTGAACATAAGCTATTTATATTCTTGTTGTTATCGGAGTTTAAAGCCGTTCCATCGGTTTGCCGCTGTCTTTGTCACATTTCGCAAGAAAGAACGGGAAAGAACATACGCGCCAAGTGTCAATTTTGATCGAATTTTGGCGGTTTTTATTTATTTTAAAAACGTTATCTTACAATATCGAAATTCTAAAGCTATGAAATTACTATTTATTTTAAGATTGTTTTTTTCTTTTTTTCTTTATAGTATCACATAATAAATAACCGAGTACAGTAGGATTAAAAGTCCGAGTTAGAGGTTACTTTGGGACTTAATTGTATCGAGCGAAGTGTCATAATTCGTGTATCGGAAGCTATGTTGTTAAAGATAATATAGTCAAGAACTACATATATTTTTTCCACGTCTATGAATATCAACGCCTCTTAGAAAAACATGATCATATAAGGAGATTTTTCGCCTTCTGGCTCAGGGAACCGCCTTAACAAAAACATCGCGTAACAACCTATCGTTACGTTCTTTACATTTCTCACCTTGTCATAGTGACAATCAATATATGAAAGTATCAATAAGAAATACTTTTGTCACTGTGACAAAGTACAAAATGGGTAAGAAATTAAATTGTTTGATTGTAGGTACCACGAAAACTGCTGCCTAGTGCCTAAAACTTTCACATCCATACAATGTATTCGAAAAAGTTTCGCTTGCTGTAGGTGCAATACCCTACAACCTAAGCAGAGAACTATCCACTATTCCCACTCGAAACTGAACCCTACCCCTTCAAAATAAGATTGAAATTAAATTAGCTAAAAATTCTTAGAAGTTTCAAAGACTCGCCGCGCTATTATGTTGTCATTCTTGCGTTCTATCAAAGGTAGAAAGAAATGATGATTGTCTTTTAGTTATTGACGGAAATTCAAACCTTATTCCGTTAGTACTAAAGTATAGATTTATTTTATATGTTAAATGTGTTTATGACATTTTTAGACTATAAGTTAGTGTTGTCTATATGGTCTTCTTTTTGTGTGGGACGTTCTAATACGCGAAATTGGCTCTCTAAATAGAAGTTTGCTAGAGATTTGTCTTGAATCTTTAAAAACCATACAAGTACGAGTTGGAGTCGCCCACCGAGGGTTCCGTACTTTTTAGTATTTGTTGTTATAGCGGCAACAGAAATACATCATCTGTGAAAATTTCAACTGTCTAGCTATCACGGTTCATGAGATACAGCCTGGTGACAGACAGACAGACGAACAGCGGAGTCTTAGTAATAGGGTCCCGTTTTTACCCTTTGGGTACGGAACCCTAAAAAGGGTGTTAGTATTTAAAAATATGTAGATACTTAAATAACAAAACAGACATTCTGTTTTGTAGGAATGTAGGATTTCCTATGGATTGGTCCGATATAGACAGTCAAACAAGTTTTGTCAGTAACAATAGATTAAAAATAAACTATACTAAACCCTCTTTTTGGGGTTAATACTATCATAAGAAAAAGACAGTACAGTAATACGCGACCCCGTTGTGTGCGGTTTCGCTTTAACGAGAATTTCAAATTTCGCGCTAAAATGCCTCGCATTACGCGGATCGAAGCCATTTCTGCCAGTGGAAAAGGGCAACAAATTTAAAAAAATGTAGGCGCGAATATGCAATCATTGACTATTTAAAGATTATTTTAGAGCGCACCGCCAACAAACTGTTTCACAGTTTGGCGAACATTAGATTAAGGTACTTATAATGTTATAATTCTTGTTAATAAAAAAAAACTTGTCTTTGGTTGCAGAAATCCCCGCTTTTTCTGACCATTCTGTTTGAAAAATTGAATAGGGGGATTCCGCGTTAACGCGATTTTTTGCGGAACGTATCCCTGCATAAAGCGGGGTATTACTGTATAATTCTCTCTGCCTATGCTCCACTGACAAAATCTTGCCAAACTATACGTTGATAACATTCCTTAAAATATGTTATAGTAGTGTTAGACAAGACAAACGGCACTCCGGCATCGTTTCATGGTAGGAACTCCAAAAATACGCACGAAGCGTTTTGCTTCCACATTTCTTATGCGAACTGCCAAGGAGTGGAACGCCCTGCCCGAGTCTGTGTTTCCGCATGAGTACAATCTGGGGCTCTTCAAGGCAAGAGTTAATAGGTATCTCATAGGTAAGCGTGCTCCACCGTAGACCGCATCATCACTTACCATCAGGTGGGATCGTGGTCAAACGCCTGCCTATTCATCATTAAAAAAAAGACCAAGAAAAGTCTGCAGAGTTTTTGACAGCATACGCAGTGCCAGTGTTATTTATACGTCAGAATTTCATAGAAGTTTGACGTTTAAAATAACACCTGCCGGCCTAGCCAAGTTGACAATCGCTATCGCTTCGACAACGAAACGCTTTGTGTCTCTGTATCACTCTTCCATATTAGTGCGACAGTGACAGTTGCGTTTCGATCGCTACGGAGCGTAAGCGATTGGCATGTTGGCTACGCGGCCTGCACTCCGTGTGCTGTCAAAATCTCTGCAGACTTTTCTTGGTTTGATTCTACATAATTATGGCACCATATGTAGAATAACACTTTACCACCAAATTACCTGCGGTCGTGTTTTAATTTATCGCCACTCGTTTCGAATTTCCTCTTTTCCGCACTTGTATTTTAATTCGGGCGTTTCAAGTGGTAGCCAATTTTATCATTTTCACTGCTAATATAAAAAGCTTAATGATTTATCCGCAAAATACACAGCAGGAAACCGCTCACTCAAGCGCCAATCTAATTAAAAAAGAAAAAACCTAGTCTCTGCCCCGCGTTCCAGCCATGCTCTATGGCTAAAGCGCGGGAACTAATTCAACAAATAACAATGGCGGAAACGGTTTTTACACACTTGATTTCGTTAACTCTGTGAACGGATTAATTGAAACTAGTGTAGAAATTATTAATTGCCAGTTCTCAGGGTTAGAGTAATTGGGAAAATTTATGATGGTTAACTCTTAATTGCTTTTCATATTGTACTAAATTTGATAATGTGATAAAAATCGGAAAGAATGAACGGTATATACCGTGATAGTCAATTCACATAAACGTATTTTAGGTATATCCAGAATGTATTAAGTTTTATAATTTATAATTATACTGTATAATCCATATTAATCCATACTAATATTATAATTGCGAAAGTGTGTCTGTATGTCTGTCTGTTCTGTTACCTCTTCACGCTTAAACCGCTGAACCGATTTAGTTGAAATTTGGTATACAGATAGTTTGAGTCCCTGCAGGGAAGGACACAGGATACTTTTTATCCCAGAACTCACCCCTCAAAGGGGTGAAAAGGGTGGTGAAAATTTGTATGGGGAATCAATTATCACTGAACCGATTTAGATGAGACTTGGTTTGGGGATAGTTTGAGTTGTGCGGAAGGATATAGAATAATTTTTATTCCCGAAATCATTCCTAAAGGGTGTAAAAAATGGGGAGAAAATTTATAGAGTGGACCAATTTGGGGGTGATAAAAAAGGATGGATTTAAAAGCAGATTTGTTTAAAAATTAAGGTACCCAAATTACTAATTCCGCGCAGACGAAGCGCGGGCAAAAGCTAGTTAACAAAATATGTGGAATTACAGTAGGCACAAGAACTCGCTAAACCGGTAAAAAAAAGTTATTAAATGTATAGCCACAGAATAAGTAATAGCAATATCATAGCATAGCTCAGTGGAAACAGGCATTTTCTGACTCCGAACCTTTTGCCAGGCCCCGGTAATAGGGATATGTATGTATTCTTAGGACCACCCCGCAATAGCGTCTTTTCAGCGTCAGGCGTCTCGTCAGCGCTATAGAAAATGGCGTCTCTGCGCAGTTGCGCCAACGTTGCGTCGAGCAGCAGCCATAAGAGTTTAGACGACGACGCTTGGGAGACGCTAGTAGTAGTACACTTTATTGTACAAAAAGAAACATAAAACAGAAAAAAACCCACATCATTTGTACAGGCGAACTTATCCCTTTCAGGAATCTCTTCCAGTTAACCTTTGAGCAATTGAGGGAGAATTGGAGAACGGCCGCTACGGCCTTGACGCTATATGTGACGTTTTCAACCAAAATTTACCACATTGTCGCTTGTTGAAGCTATTTGGAAATAGCGCCTTATTGACAACCGACAATAAGTACCCTTTTGGTTGAGAATGGCATATATATTGGCCATTGGGACGCTAGTGTGGGCCCTTACTGCCAAGTTTGTACAGTGTACCTCATGAAAAATAGTTATTTGTTATACAAGGGTGCAAAGTTGTATTTTACCCGCGAGTGTGGAATTGAAACACGAGCAAGCGAAAGGATTCTATAGTTGAACCACGAGCGAAGCGAGTGGTTCTAAAATAGATTCCTGAGCGTAGCAAGTGTTTCAACACACGAGAAGTAAAATACATTTGCACCCGTGTGTAACACAAAACTTTTCACCTCACTATAGCGAGGAAAGTGCAACATCCACAGGCGTTAGATCAATCTTCATCACTGAAATCACTCATTTTTTAGGATATTATAACAAAAAACTCTGGAAATTCTGTATTTTTACGAGAGAAATTTTAAGTAAAAATTTTGTTGACAATGTTGACATTTCTGACGTATGAAATGTCAATGATGCGTTTTGAAATTGCATCGACTCAACTTGTGCGTTCAGAATTATATTTAACATCATTATTAAAAAACAAACGTTTCTTATGGAACTTTAAGGTTTATGACATAAAATCATTAAATAAAGCTAAATTTGGTATTTTTTATTAGATTTCAAACCATTTGTTTAATGGTAATTAATATCAAACGAATCATTATTATGAGCGTTTTACGTTTTGTTATCTGTCAAGCTACTTAAACACGCTCCATCCAAGGTCAAATTACTTTCCCCACTAGTGGATAAAATGCGTTTTTCCCCGCTTGTTTTAAAGGATAAAAGACAACTTCCCGAGCTAGTGAGGGGAAAATGCTTTTCTTCCCTCGGCAACAATGTATCTACTCTTGATATGTATGTAGCAATAAGTATGTAGCCACAACGGCCGCACAAAGTTGCAAAAACAAAAAAAAACCTATTTATTTTCGTCCGCCCATCCAAACTGTCCATCACTTTATCCATATATATTTTAAGCGATAATTTCCTTGACATTTTGTAACTTTTATAACCCGGGGGCGAACTAAAAATCTTCAAACAATAAAAGCTTTACTGAGGTTAAAATTCTATGGTACTTAAGACTCTTTGGAAGCGAAGCATCTTGAAAGTACTATGAATTTCTTAAACAAAATTGACGTAAGTGCCATTAACAGTACTTAAGACTGTTCGAAATCGAAGTGTCTATGAAGAAGTATAGGTGCTTTAAACAAAATTGTCGTAAGCGCCATAGAATAAGGAAGGTTTTTAAGTCTGTTTTGAAATGAATTGTATAAATACGTGAAACCGGCGGCCGCCATTATTCGTCATTAAGGCCCATTGGGAGTTTTTGCGGCGCATCACAGGTATCACACAACTTTTATTTAACAAGACTTATTTTAGGGTTCCATGTAAGCTTATGTGTTAAGGGTTCGGTAGGGTTAAGGAAGATTCCATACACCGTGCACGTGCACAGCCCGAATCTAAGGCGATAGAGCAAATAAATACCTAAAAGTTATCTGGAAGATATCGCTTTTTATGATAGAGATAAAGATAAATAGTTATTTGTGCAACAAGAGGAACCTCAGTAGTGAGAACATATTAAAGGTTAAAATGTATTTCGAATTAATCAGAATAATACCGACGAAAAAAAAGAACAAAAGAATGAAGTGGCAGTTCATGGTCTTCACTAAATTAAAAAGCTACTTTGTTTCACTCCCTGGAGTGAGGAAAGACGCACTTTCTTCACTCCCTGGAGTATCGAAAGTAGGCTTGTTCGAGCTGCTGAGGTGAAAAGATAATATTGTCTCATGAAATAAAACTATGAAAACAGATTAACGTCGGGATGTATTATAAATTCAATATACGCGATATAATCCGTTTTCATAGTTTTATTTCAAAAGATAAAAAATATTTATTCATGACGATCACAACACATGTACGAACATGTACAGACAACAACAGCAATAAAAGAAGAAATCATTAAGTGTGCATCACGAAATGGACCCAACTCACATAAGCTATAAAGCCAGCGCTTGTCTTCCGTAGGGCCCAGTGCTCATGGTTCATGTATGTATAACTATAGGTAATTAAGTACCCATATCACCAATGTTTTCGGTTTTGAGTAGTTTCATCTGTGAAAATATTTCTCCTTAGATTGGCCATTTCAAATAGTCTCACCTTAACTGAGATATTTGAGTTAGTTATGGAATTGGGAGTCCATTTTTGGAATTACCCGACATTCTGGACTTTTCGCAAATCGCAATAACCCGAAATACACCTTACTTACCTATTACCTACCAGCCTGTCTGTGCTAATTCTAAACTTAAGACAAATATACTTAAAAAATGAAGTAAAGGGTAAATATTAAATCGGCACCAGCTTGTACATCAAACACTTTCACATTCTTGTGTGTAACTTGTGTAAGTGATGTACAAGCATGTGTGTGCTCGTACGCTGATAGCTCGATGCGCGCGCGGCCGATTGAAAGTTGGACGAGTTTATGCGTGATGATAAGTTACGAACTGAAGAAAAAATAATCCCCCTTCCAAATCTATAATAAGCTCTGTTTTCGGACCTTGGGACGACATAATTTAGTCATAAATATACCAAGGAAAAAACAATATAAATATTTTCTTAATAGTAATAGTAATAGTAATTTATTTGCTTTAAGAGGCCGGTGTCGATTTTAGTCGCAAAAATGTTAAATTGATAGATTTAGTCCGTGAAATTGTACACCTTATGTTACCTAATTGAAATAACAAGTACTGGTTTCTATTAGCATGTCTTCTTATCTTACCTTTTATCAGATCAATTTTTTGAAAACAGACTCACTAAATTAGTAATGTTTGCTTTTCTGATGGACGTTTAGGTAAACGCGCGTAAAGCAATGATTTTGTCGCTTTTATTTGTAAATTTCGTAAAGTTTGGACTGCTACACATGGTAATTTTGTATTGCACATATCCTGTACTTGACGTTTATCAGACTACATTTTTATTATTATGACTTTGAAGTAGTGTAAATGAAAGTTAGACGAAATCAATTTTCTCCAGAAATTACTTCAAAACAAGTGACAATTTCTCTGAAAATCGACTTAATTTCAACGTAATTTTGATACTTAAACAATCTACAACATTTGCTGAAACTATTCTTATACATCAATTTGTATAATTTACCACCATGATTTTTTGATGAATTTTTAAAAACTGTCCCTTCTCTTCATGCATTACCGGTGACGCACGCTTGCGACCTCATTATTAAAAGGCAAGATGAGAAGACGTGCTAATAGAAATCAATACTTGTCATTTAGATATTACGTAACAAAACGTGTATAATTTCAACGACTAAATCCATCAATTTTACATTTTTGCTCCAAGATCGACTACGGCCTCTTAAATGTAGTACAATTGTGGTGTTACAATGGTTAAATGAGCGTACATTCAGGCTTTAATAAGTCATGCAAATTATTTCCTTAATAGCTAAATCTGAACTTATAATTACTATTTAAATATTTAGTTAAATTATTAACGGTAATTACATGTAAACAAATAAGAATAAAAAGAAACAAAGCAACACAATCGAATTACAAATTAAAAATGGAATTTAAAATAATATAATCAGTATAGTCAGTTATGTATATTTGAAAAATTACTGACATTCATAAAAAGATTTCAATACAAAAGGAGAATAAAACATTAAAATAAAAACTGTTTAATTGAATTAAAATATAAATAGGTCACAAAGAATAAACATGTCAGAGTTTTCAAATATACAATTAAATTATTCAATTATAAACAACAAGTCACTAATAAAATAAATATTAAACTATACAAGTTTTTATCTAATATTACTGCTTTAATAGTTAGTTTGTACATTATCGTAATTTAGGAAGTCTTTTAAATTGTAGTAACACTGTTGGGTCAGATAAGCGTGCAATTTGTTTTTAAATCTGTTAAGGGGCAATTCTTTAATGTCCTCGGGCAGTTTATTAAATATTTTAATGCACATCACGTAACAGCAGACACTTTTCATTTTTGTGTTAGTTTTTGGTAGGACTAATCTGTTCGGGTATCTTGTATTGAAGTGGGTTATTTCCCCCTTTTTTTTAAACATGTCGGGGTGCAATTTTACAAAGACACAGACTTAAGAAAGTAATTTAATTTGTTCTTATAGTATAAGTTAGTCACTTTCGCAAAAGCTAATAGTGTTTTGGCCGGTATTACAAATGATGGACCTAGCAAGGTGGATTAATAAACTTATATACCTATGTATATCTAGTAAATATTACTTACATAGGTATAGTAAGAACTTAGAACAACAAAACAAAAGGAGCTGTGCGATTCTTCAACTGTAAAAAGTTGAACAGTTTGATAAATCAATGCAATCCTAAGTAAAAATACACAAATTACGTTGATAGGGCCTATTTAAAAGTTGACTGATAACATGTGCGTGATACTCTCAAAGTTACAAGCATCCATAAGCTACGATAAACTCGTCCAATCACGCGGAATTCATGCTTGTTTGTCTTCTGCGAAGTATAAAAAAGTATCAAAGGTAATTCTCGTAAAATTTTAGTAAAAAGCCTTGGCTGCCTCTAGCATAAACCAGTCCCCAGCAATTTGCTTCTCAGCAAATGTCACATTATGCATCGGCCATCACATATAAGTCCGTTATACAATTATATAATTATAGAACAGGTTGTTTCAGATATATATCAAAAATTTCAAGCCATTTATCCATTTTATCTACGATGTAGGAGAAACGAGAACGTAGATAGAATGATTTATTAATGTGTATTTATAAATTGTATGCCCGAAAAGGGTAAAACTGTTGATACCCATAAAAAATGTACCTAGCTATACTTCTTGTACCTACACAGTTTGAACAATAAATGTTTCTGATTTCTGATTTCTGATAGTCTGGCAAACACAATTTGTCAGTCAGTAAGAACCAAGAAAATTAGCGTAAGACAAAGTAAGCTATGATTCTATCTGTCTATGTTTCAGATGAGACAGTCCTAGGTCAAACTATAAGCACGGGGCGGACACGCTATACATCAAAAATCACTTGCGTTTCTATGTGGGAACGGCACGTCTGCACACGCGGCATGCGTCAGTTGCTTAAAAATAGTACTGAGCGGTCGGCAAACGGCCGTCAATCTGGTGTCGCGGGGCGAGGTAATTCGAGTCGGGGCGGGGCGGTGCGTGGCCGTTCTGTATGATAATACTATTACTTATTCTGTGCTATAAGTAGCACGTAAACAGTGAGCGTATTGTAGGTTGTAGCCAACTAAATTTGATATACATAGACCGGCCAAGTGCGAGTCGGACTCGCCTTCCAAGGGTTTCGTACATTACACAATTTTTAACAATGCATTTTTTATGTGAAACGTGAGTAAAATGTGTTTAAAAAATCCGGGTTGTATCAAAAACTAAGTAATTAAGTCCGACTCACGCTGGACTGCACATTTCTAATAGGTTTTTCTGTTCTATGTTGTATGTATGTATGTGGTTTATGTGTGTGGTAGAACTATTTTGTGTACCAGCAGTTTCGGAGATAAAGGGGGGGGGGGGGGGGGTTGGTCATGTTTTGGATATTTTCTCGAACAACTTCTAAACTCCGAATCAAAATAAATATTTTAAAATTACAGGAAAAATATATTTAATATTATTATAATGAGCTCTTTCATTTGATATGTAACTTCTGGTAGACCGGGGCGCAAAGTTAACAGTTTCGATGGATTAGGTTAGGTTAGAATAGTATTTACCTGTCGTTCTGGTACAGTTCCACCGAGGAGTTCAGCTCAGCCAGCTGTTCCTTGAGCAGCTGTAGGTTGGAGTTGACAAAGCTCAGCTCCAGCGCCACCGTCTCGCGCAGCTTCCTGTTTGTCGTCGCCTGGAATAGACAAAACATATTAAATAATAACTAATTATATTAGACCGAGGCATAGACATAGTATAGTAGTTATAGACATGAAACCGAGCGACCAGGGGTAAGAGAAAGACATATTCATGTATTGGCAGGTTAATGTATGGCAGCATAATCTTTTTTCTTTTTCACTCTTATAAATTTCAAGATTTCGCCATCGCCTCCTACCTACGCTGCCATAACCCGACCATGAAAAAAAACCCGGTCGGTGATAAGGACAAAGCATGGCACTATTTTCTCTTTCCTCTTATAGGAATCGCAATAAGACTCTTTCTCTATCTAAGAGTATCAGGCCCTTGGACCGAGACGACTAATTATATAGCACGAAAGACCGATTCGTGGAGTAAACGATTACTCGAGTGGCGACCATGGGGGAAAGAGCGTCCTCAAAGTAGACCCCCTGATGCGTTGGAACGACGACATCAAGAGGACTTAGAGGACTGCGGGGAAGAAGTGGCTCTCAGAACCGTGACGAATGGCGCAAAATGAAGGAGGCCTACACCCGAAGGGTAGAAAAGGGCTAAAGAGAGAGAGATTAGAACGAGGTGCTAATTTCGTTGGTCATTACATCCCGAAAGATATCTAGTAATGTTGTTAAGGGCGTTGTGTAATAATAAAGCATCGTGGACGTCAGCTGCCGCTCCGTTGGTGGTGCCGCTCCGGCAGCAACCCAAACACGTAAAAGAAATGTCAGACACTTTGTCAGATGATAGTTTAGATGTTATTGTGAATATAAAAATCGTCAGCGATGGAAGCTGATGACATGAACGCGTAAATAATATTTTTGTATCTCGCATTCTAATTGTGTTCTCTCAGGTCTATTTATTAAAATTGGATGTATTAAGTAGGCGTATAACGGGCATATTATAACCACAGACATAGTATTAAAAAAAACGAATAAGTAACTTGAGTCGTAAATCTATCAGATTGCAACATTGTTGCCAGATGCAACTGTCATGTTAATTTAGTTTTTATTGCAGTATATGGAGAGTGG
This sequence comes from Cydia strobilella, assembly GCF_947568885.1. Lineage (NCBI taxonomy): Eukaryota > Metazoa > Arthropoda > Insecta > Lepidoptera > Tortricidae > Cydia > Cydia strobilella. The sequence goes on from NC_086061.1 coordinate 10,116,759, forward strand.
TTTATGTGAATGAACGAACGAGAAAGGAGTGTTTCACGTTCGTGGAACCGCTTCCTGTCTGCGGCCGCCATTGTAGTCGAGAAAAGAAAAAAAAGGTGGTCTCATCACTACTTATTAACATAGTACAGAAACGTCTAACTAATATTATAGGACATTCTTACACAGATTCAATAAGTCCCGCAGTAAGCTCAAGAAGGCTTGTGTCGTGGGTACTTAGACAACGATATATATAATATACAAATACATAAATACATATAAAACACCTAAGACTCAGGAACAAATAGCTGTGCTCATCACACATATAAATGCCCTTACCGGGATTCGAACCCAGGACCATCGGCTTCACAGGCAGGGTCACTACCCACTAGGCCACTAAGTAACTAAGACATTGAAGTCAACGTAAAAACTATGGATGGATGATTATTTTAAGTTTATAATTTAGTGTTTCTACTTAAAATAAAAACAAATTAAAAGTATTTTCTGTAAATAATGTAATTTGTTCTAATACTTCTAACAGTAACTATGTAAAAACTGTAGATAATATATGGAGTTGAGGACGTGTGTAGTTTTAAGCGATTTAGGAAAAAAGGCTAAAATAGGTTTAGTCAGGTATATGCTTAAATTTAAAATTCAAAAATAATGAAATAAAACTATAAAAACGGATTATATCGCGTATATTGAATTTATAATACATCCCGACGTTTCGAACTCTTTACAGCGTTCGTGGGCAACAGTATTCAATATACGCGATATAATCCGTTTTCATAGTTTTATTTCATGAGTAACTATCGCGGTAACCGAAGACAATATTATTCTAATATAATTATTTTTTTCGCGATTTCGTGATTCGACACAGGTTGTTTCACTGGTCGTAAATAAATTCGCGATAGACCCGATTGTAAATGTGATTTAATATATTTATAGCTAATCTAAACACTCATTTTAAACTTAGGTCAGCTAAACGTAGGACAAATGTCGTTAGAAATTTCGCAATTTATACATTTTAAACTTCGACTGGACGTAGGAAAAATACTTTTGAACAAAAATAGATTTTTTGAAATCGGTTCACACGTGACGAAATTCGAATTGATAACCTCCTCCTTTTTTAAAGTCGGTTAATAAAATGCTGCTCAATTCTCATAGTATAAGACAAGTATATCCAATAGTTGTCAATAGGTAATAATACTCGATATATGTTTTCTATAACGTTAACATTTTGTGGTCTGTTAAACAAGTAGGTATAAAACTTAAAAACTAAAACTAAAAAAAAAAAAAACTAATCTTAAAATAAATCGTTAAAAACTATTCCCCTGCGGCATGGCGCCGTAGATGCTGGCAGCATTTACTTGCAGTATCGCCATGCTCATTCTTTGTGCGAGGAAGCTGCCAGCTCTACGATCACCGGTGGTGTCTGCTATTCTTTTTGACAAATTATAAATAGTGTAGACGCGCTCGGACCCCACGGGCCAAGGGTCTCGACGCCAAAAGGTACGGAATCGTATTCGGGGCAGAGACCCCTATATTTGGTATTTTTAGGGTTCCGTACCCAAAGGGTAAAAACGGGACCCTATTACTAAGACTCCGCTGTCCGTCTGTCCGTCTGTCTATCACCAGGCTGTATCTCATGAACCGTGATAGCTAGACAGTTGAAATTTTCACAGATGATGTATTTCTGTTGCCGCTATAACAACAAATACTAAAAACAGAATAATATAAATATATAAATGGGGCTCCCATACAACAAATATTTGTTTTTTTTTTTTTACTTACGTGATTTAAGAATTACATGTATCTTGTATAATACTCATAAGAAACAACTCAACAAGCGACTTAAGTCATTCCGCGCCTGCCGTCGCGTGCGCACGGAGCGTGACACCCTTTCTTACGGGTCCCTGAACCCTGACCTTGGTGGGAATCTACATGCAACACAGATCACTTACTATTTACAAACTGGGGCCTTATTCGACATGCTAAATGGTCAAACATCGCGTCCAACACGGCTACCACGAGCCCAGGGCGGACACGCAAAAATCACTTGCGTTTCTATGTGTGAATGGCACGTCTGTACACGCGGCATGCGTCATTGTGTGAGTAAGTTCTGAGCGGTCGGCAAAAGGTCGTCAATCTGCTGTCGCGGGGCGAAATTCAAATCGGGCGGGGCGGTGCGTGGCCGTTCTGTATGATAATTTGTAATAAGAAAGATTGTATAGTCCGAAAAAATTAATAATAAATATTATTTATTTATTTGAATCGTAAAATTCGCTTAATGAAATCAGAAAGGTGTACTCGTAAAATACTCGTAGTTTAGTTTAGTTTGCGTATCTGCCGCATGGCGCTAGTTATAATCTTAGGCATAATGTACGGCCAAGCTGAGTTCGGTCGGATATAACAGCTGTACGTAATAATAGTGTCTATTGTAATATGTATTTTTAACTTATCTCTGTCTCTGTCTTTTGTATGTTATATTATATATTAATTTTGTTGTTTTTCTTGTTACCTGTCGTGATTGTTTCACCGGATGGTCTCACCGGAAGATCAGCGCTGGAAGTCGCCAGCAACATGCTGAGGTGAGACCATTTCGTGGCACTTTTTCTTTTATTTATGTTTCTCTGTTCTGTATAACTTTCTATTTGTGTGCTAACGAATAAATTATTTCTATTCTATTCTATTCTATATAAAAGCCGCTTAAACAAGAGCTGTTGTAGTATAAAATTGTGTAGAATGTAATGTAACGTAGTGGTGCGTCTCGAGCGTAGAATTTTACGTAGAATACTGCCCGAGTATGGTGACCGCGAGATTTCGTAAATACTATATGCGGAGTCTGATACTCTGAGAGGTAATCTGTGACATAGGCATTAGGTTAAATTCGGATTATTTGATAGATGGGTATCATGCGATACCATAATTACCGGATTTCGGCAGTTTTAAGCCGATTTTGGTGTTGCGTTGTCTCTCTTTGTTCTGGTGATGTTAATTTTGTAACAGTTCTTTTATGAGTTCAAGTTTTTGAGAATGCGGTCACTTATATCTTTGTACATTAGGGAATGTACAAAGATAGTGACAGCTACACCATAAATGGTCTGTAATAGAGGGAAGGGCATGTGATAATATAGGCCGTTCCATCGGTTTGCCGCTGTCACTGTCACATTTCGCAAGAAAGAACGGAAAAGATCATGCGCTGGCTCAAGTGTCAATTTTGATCGAATTTTGTCGATTTTTATTTATTTTAAAAACGTTACCTTACAATATCGAAATTCGAAAGTTATGAAATTACTACTCAAGTTAAGATTGTTTTTTGTTTTTTTTTTGTTTATAGTATCACATAATAAATAACCGAGTAAAGTTGGATTAAAAGTCCAGTTAGAGGTTACTTTGGGAATTAATTGTATCGAGCGAAGTGTCATTCGTGTATCGGAAGCTATGTTGTTAAAGATAATATAGTCAAGGGAAAAAATGGAAGAAATTTAAACCTTATGTAATTCTATTTTAAGTTCAAATTTCTTTCCGCCGTGTACCGATTTGTTAAAACATTTTCCGCTTTCTAAAAGACATTCTATTGAAATCTACTTATTTTCCTCATATCATAAAGTCCTATCATAAAAACCTTAAATACGCACCAATAGGACCTCCTTTTCGCCAACTATATTGTACCTAACAATGACTCAATTCTCAAAAGTACCTTCCTCAAATGTACGATACCTCATAGTCATGTCCCACAATAGCACAGTCAGGCATTGGATGAACTTTCTATTGTAGGCAGGGAAATTTACATGCAGCCTCATTCCTAGCTTGAATGATAGGTGCGGCTTGTAATGTATAATTTTGTTGTATAGGCGTCTAAGTCTCAATCGGTGCTAAATAGAACCTAGAATCCTAACTGTTGCTTTCTAATTCATCATGTAAGTTCTTTTGTCACTTATACAGTGTGGAAAAAATTAATGGGTCCTTGAGGGAGTGCCTTAAAACCTTAAGTTAGCTCATTTTAAATTTAGGAGCGACCGCGAGCCTTAGGACAGCTAGATTTCCATGATTAATAGTATTTCGGGATTCCCGGGCGGACATTCGTAAAATGGTTAATGCAGATGTGTAATGAACCCTCGTTGACGTCAGCTGCTGCTCCATTGATGGGTAGAGGAACGGTAGCCACCCAAACACGAAAAATAAAATGTAAGTCGTCGCATCACGATTGAAACTGGCAGATGATAATTTAGATGCTATTGTGGTAAAAAAATCATTAGCCTTAGGAAATGTTAACTTGCTTACCTTGAATAAGTTTTCGGCACCAGCTCGCAATCTCAACTCCTTATTGATTTCCTGGTTGAGCTGGCAGCGTCGCGTTTGCAGGCGTCCGCGGCACGTCGCCACGCGAGGGTCCGAGCCCTGAAAAAAAGAAAACAGTTTGTTAATCATACGTATGTTTGCCCATCATTTAGGAGGCGAGGGCGGAGCAGAAGCGAACATGTATACACTTTGTACAGCGACGTTGCGGCTGCCGCGATACTGCAGCGCGTCGGGCATGTTCGTCGACGCGCATGTGGATGGTTTCCACTCGACGCTGCGCAAGCGCTGCGCCGCGACGCTCCGAAGGGTGCGCGACGGCCGCCACAGTCTCCTGGCCGTCGCCGTCGTGGCAGGGAGATGGGACAGTGCACTAATTAGGCACTGGACCTCCCAACATCTTAGTTTAGGTACTAACATAGTAATTTAAGTATATTTGTAACTAACAAAACATGGATTGTATCGTCCGAAATTTATATATTTTTTGAATGGATGAATGATCCTTCCGGCCGATTTCGGCAATGGCGACTACTTCGACTCCTAGTTTGCTCGGCGCTCGTGCGCCCGAAAATGGCTGACGTAGTCACTGTAATTGGCAAGGCACTTTAAAAGCGGATTTTGCCCTTGCGCGTGCACGCAGAGCTACTCGTATCACCCGCCAGGGTGTAAGAACTATTAAGAGTTGATGGAATCTAAAATGAACTAAACATGGTTGGTATGTTATAACTATTTTCAAAACGCCTAGTGCCCCACTGAATCTACAACACAACCCGGTATGTTATGTGACTTACGTTTTTGTTTATTTTGATATACCCATATGTACATACATACATACATACATACAATCACGCCTATTTCCCGGAGGGGTAGGCAGAGATCACGGATTTCCACTTGCTACGATCCTGGCATACCTCTTTCGCTTCCTTCACTTTCATAACATTCCTCATACACGCTCGCCGGTTTAGGGTGCTCTTGACCTGGCCTTTCTTCAGGATTTCCCCGATCTGATCGGAGAAAGTCCGCCGAGATCTGCCCCTTCCAATTCCCGTTTCTACCTCTCCCTTATACACTATCTTTGTTAGCCTTCTTTCACTCATTCTTTCTACGTGTCCAAACCATCTCAACATACCTTTCTCAATTTTTGTCACTACATCTTCGTTCAGTCCACACTTTTCCCTTATCACACTGTTCCTAATTCTATCTTGTAATCTCACACCACACACACTTCTCAACGCTCTCATTTCCACTGCATTCACTTGGCTCTGATGCCTCTTCTGCCATACCCAACTTTCGCTACCATACATAAGTGTAGGCACCAATACCCCTCTATGCACATGTGTATCGCGTATATAGATAAGACAATTAATTAATTAATTAATTAATTAATTTCTCGAAAACGGTTGGGCCGATTTGAGATATTCTTAACAGGTCACAGCTGGATAATGTGATTTTTAAGATATCTATAGAACTTATCCAATATTACTTATAGGCACAACTACATATAGTGATTTGGGTATTTTTTATAGTTTCTTAGAGTGCCTCTGCAATAGGTAGGTATAAAGGATGAATCACGCTAGACCGGGCCGGGGCCGGGCCGGGGCCGGGCCGGAGCTTCCGGCGCTTCGTTTTCTACGGAAAGCACCACGTGATCACAGATCAGCCGTCACAGAAAATGACCGTCCGGCCCGGTCTAGCGTGAGTCATCCATTGAGGTCTTCTATATTTTTTAAGGTTAGTAAGTGAGACAAAGCAGTAAGTTCTGTGATATAAACATGCCCTACTTTATACCAATCCCACACATCCATCACACATCATGATCACAGTAAAAAACGCATCAATTTCATAATAAATCGTGTTCTCATGCACGCATGTCATAACGAGCAATGTCACGAATATGGCCGTTAGCAGTGAAAGCGAGCATGGACGTAGATGATTAGTAAGACGGAATGTCATAGATTTAAGTCAAATGGACTATTTTATTTAAGGGTCCCCAGCAATCTCGGTTCTCCATACTAACGTAGTTCCGCTCTCATTTTAAAACGACTAGCTAGATTGCTCTGAAACTTTGTACTTACAATAGGATAAGGTAAATCTATGTCTGTAATTAGTTTATGTAGTTTCAGATACAATAGTAAAAAAAAAACAGCGAATTTAAGTTATTCATACAAAACTTGTTTTTGCTCTATTTCGTTTGTTTTATAAACTGGAGCTATATAAACTAATTTCAGACCTAGATAATATATACCTCATGTCATTGTATGTGCAGTTTCATTACAATCAAACACGTAGTTTTAAAATGAGAGCGGAACTCTTAAAGTTGTATATTACACTTTTTTCAAACTTGGAATTTTTCTACAATCATCTTTATAATCGAGTCTATCGCGAATTAATTTGGTTACCTTTTACCAACGTTTCGACACAGGTTTCACTGGTCGTGGTCGCGGCTAACTGACGTCCCAGCAAAATGAAATTGACCGAATTTTTTGAATTGGAATTTTTGACCGAGCTTTAGCAAAGGTCTCCGCTTCAGCTTGGGAAAAAATGCTTTCGTTATCTCCGGAACTCCGGATGTACCTACGTCTCAACCGATTGTTGAGAAATTTTGTTAGCGGGTTCAATAATGAAATAGATTTTTATTGATTCAGTTTTAGAAATAGAATTTTTAGAAATGCGGACTCATACATTTATTCAGATGTAAGCTCGCGAGGTGTACAGCTTTCAAAGCCCATAGTTTGTTATTTATACTTGGAATCACGAGCTCTTTCGAGCCTAATTTGTAAAAAAAGTTTTCTTTAATAAATCTTGGTATATTGAAAACATGCCTTATTTCCCGTTTTGTTTTCGGTACAGTTCAAAAAGAAAATCGACAGACAGATAAAGACATCAAATACACATTTAATATGCACAACCTGTCCACAGCCACACATGATGATACATTGCATTATTATGCAGAATGCAATCAGTTATGGACACCCAATAATATTATAGTTATCTAACAGTTTCATAATAGATGCAAATTTAATGGGACCATTTTTAAAACGAGGCGATATTATCTGGGTCGTAATGAATTAATAATTAAGTTTAGTTTGACATTAGTACTTTTAGGTAATCACTAAGGCAGAGCGGTGTTCCTTAAGAGTCCCCGGCAAGCTCGGCCGAAATTCACCTTCCCATACAAACGGAGTTTCGTTCTCATCTTAAAACTACATGTTGGATTGTAATGGATATAACTGTAATTATTTTATATAGGCTCTAGTATATAAAACAAACGAAATAGAGCCAAAACAAGTTTTGTATGAAAAATTTATTCGCTGTATTTTTTTAAACTATCGTATCCGAACCTACATAAACTAATGATATACCTTATCCTATTGTAAGTAACAAGTTTCAGAGCAATCTAGTTACTCGTTTTAAAACGAGAGCGTAACTACGTTTGTATGGAGAACCGAGCTTGCCGGGGACCCTTAACACAGGTATTTCTATATTTAAAAAGGGGCACCAATCTGAATTATGTTAACAAAATGCTTGTTGTTACTGTATAAATCATTTTTAATTTTTTAATAAGAAAAAAAAATTGTGTTTAAGAAAACAAGAACGGCCAGTTAATATTAATTGAAAGTTTTTGTCTAAATGTCGTATTAAAAACCGGCCAAGTGCGATTCGTACTCGCGCACGAAGGGTTCCAAAAAAATCACGTTTGTTTGGAGCCCCACTTAGATATTTATTTTATTTTATTTTTTAGTATTTGTTGTTATAGCATAAACAGAAATACATCATCTGTGAAAATTTCAACTGTCTATAGACAGTTAGTATTTACATTCAGCGAGGGAATGCTGCCAGCATCTTTGGTACAATGCCGCGAGGGCCTCATTAAGATATTTAGATGTATTTTAATTTAGATTAGTTTTTAATTTTTATTAAAAGTACTTTTATATATATGTATAGTTTGTTTGTAACTTAAATATGTTTTAATCACTACATAGTATAAAACAAATTAGCTTTTTCGCTGTCTGTCCGTCTGTCCCTATGTATGCTTAGATCTTTAAAACTACGCAACGGATTTTGATGCGGGTTTTTTTAATAGATAGTGTGATTCAAGAGGAAGGTTTATATGTATAATTTGTAAAGGTTTTGTGTAAATTAATGAACTACGCGTGCAAAGCCGGGCGGGTCGCTGTCGCTACTGTCTCTAGTCTCAAATAAATATATTAACATTTTTTGAAATGAACATTCAAGTAACTCATCTATCTGATACAGTTATCGTTGCTAGAAATTGTAATACGAAGAACTTACAGCGCGTAGAAGTTTTACATTTTAACCTATCAAGCCTATCATCTTGTCAATTGTCAGTTCTTAGAAGTCCAGTTTTGGCGCCATTTCAACACAAATCACACGATCAGTACTTGTCCACCCTTTCCACGTACGCCCGACGTATCTTGTGTATTGCATACAGAGCTGGCCCTTGGGTGACTTATGATTTAAGGTGCAGTGAATTTAGGGGGGCTAGCCAACAAGACAATAGGGGATATTACTGCAATGTTCTGCCACCAGAGTGCAGCATTGATTCCAGCGCGTCTCACTCCGCCTTAGTGGAAAGTCAACCTAAGAGCATTTCCATTGACCGATCCGATGTCGGAAGGAAGTAAAATGTAAGATATGTGTTTCTCTGTATTTATTTATGCATTTAATAAATCATTATTACTAAAAAAACGATAAATAACAAAAAAGGCGCACTTAATGCCATTGGCACTCTCCTGCAGCTGTTTTTGTCATAGGTGCCTTCCGACATCCGATATCGGAAAGACGCTTCCGATATATTCAGCCATGTCGGAGCTCCCCGTCAGCTGTCGGACCGATAATATTTGTTTGTGTGCGTATGTGTAGGCATAATGCTTGTGTGCGTGACCGCTAAACACGGCGCCCGGGCACGCCCCCGCGGCCTGACTACGGGGATGTAGGATCCTACATCCGATATCGCATCGGACAATGTGTATTAATAATTTATTGCAACATGTGTTAGCACATTTGCTGCGTCCCATCTAAGACACACGGTAAAAGCGGCAGGTTCAGCGGCAGAAATTGCCGCCAAAAATAAGCATGCCAAATACTCCGGGTTACAGGGGGCGTACGATTTTGTGCCCGTTGCTGTCGAAACAGCCGGACGATGGTGCAGCGAGGCGTCCGAATTGTTCAGAGAACTGGGTCGGCGGCTGAGAGAGAGGGGGAGCGATCCCCGATCTGGGTCTTGGCTTGTCCAACAAGTCTCCATTGCCATACAGCGCGGCAACGCTGCGAGTGTGATGGGGACTTTTGGACCCGGCATGCCACAGAACGGGTCTTAGGTTAATTTGTGATTGTAAAATAGTATTGTAATGTAATTATGATGACATTTAATGTAATGTTTTAATTGTAATATCTTTAATTGTACTTTATCGTTTAGTTTAGAAATGACATCTGTACCTACTACCTATTATTATTCTGATTTAATAAACTATATTTATTGTTAAATTTCATTTGAGTATGAGTATGACTATAATTTATGATTATTAATGATTAATGCATGAATTAGTTTTTACCTTATTATTATTGTTATTTTTTTTGACACTTAATTTTATTTTATTTAAAAGTTTATATAAGAAATTAAAACTAGGTATAAGTTCAAAATAAGTAGTTTAAGATCCAATATTGTACACCCTAGCAGGGTATCATGTACCTACTTGACCAATATGTAAGACCAGTATGTACAAATGAACATGATTACAATGGATTAAATGATATGATGATATGAGCTTTTAGTCTACCTGTCTTCTAATTTTATCTTTTCTCGCTTCGCTCTCCTACACTACACCTTACACACTCACACACACACTAACATTCACATACACACCCTCACAAGCACAACCCATTACCACCTTATCACCCATTCTCACACATAATTTTTAAGTTATCTAGATTTAATTTGTCCAATGTTCCGTTACATACTCTTTTTGTTTTGGTGAGTCCCAAGATACAGGCTCAGCCTAGTTTGGGGCTTACCGGACACCCTTTTGTGCATGCCACTTTCTAATTATTCTCAATAAATTTATTCTTATTCTTATTCTTATTCTTAATTAAACAGTGATGCAGTAGGATTGAAATGTCTATTGCAGTAGGATTATTTCAATCAGCGATCCTATAACTCATATTAACGACCTGCGTGCCTCGGTGGAATATAAACATTTCAGATGGAAGATAGTGTGATTTAGTATGTAGAGCACTGATTTATTGTCGTATATAAATAGAGGTGATTGAATAAAATCAGGGTTGAGGATTGGTGGTTTAAACATATTTTAAAGGGTTTCAGAATAGTATTATATACAATCGTGATATAATAGAGAGCTGATAAATATCTCAGTGGTACAAAAGACATCAACGCGTGCATAATATATGAATATTACTCATGAAATAGTCGCGCGTTGGTGTCTTTTCCACTGGACCGCGGCGCCACGTGATTGGTCAAATTCATTATAGTTGACTACAGCGTTTGCTTATGAATATTATAGTTGAGTTGGGAGCTAATGAAAAGTACGCAATTACAGTTTTGTATAAGAAATCTTAATTCAACCATTACAAGTCGACGAGTAGAAAAAATAGTAATCTGTGGTTCGACGATGAGAAAAACCGGCCAAGTGCGAGTCGGTCTCGCGCACGAAGGGTTCCGTACTTTTTAGTATTTGTTGTTATAGCGGCAACAGATATACATTCAATCAATCAATCAATCAAATATTTATTTGCTATAAGCACAGTTGCGTGCATGCAAATACAGTTCAATTCACTTAAATTACAAATTACAAAATAACACAGATAAAAACAAACAGAACACAAATTACAGTAGACATAAAATTTAAATATGGATGGAGATATGTCAAATTAATTTAATACATTAGCAAAGTATTCGTCGATTGAATAATATGGCCTATTTATAAAATATTCTTTCACTTTCATGTCAAATAGTTTCATATCGTCACAGTCCCTTATATCTTTGGTCAACTTATTATATATTTTAATTGCAATACTACTTAAACTTTTGTTGAAGTGTGCATAACTAGAGGCAGGCAGTGCTAGTTTGTCATTGTTTCTTAAATTATAATTCTGACTTTGGCCAACCGTACAATATAATTCTTTATTACGATGGATATACAAACATATACGTGACATTATCTGTGACAATGCAATATTATGGTACCATCGAGCTGATCTGATGATGGAGACAGAACTAATGAACTACAGAACTAATGACAGAACTAATGGAGACAGAATATGAACTCTGTGATAAAACAACGCAACCTAATTGTCTCGATGAGTTAAAGTTGCCTGTGAAAAGAATAGCGATAAAAGCTTGTACCAAAAATGAAATTCTAGCCAATAATTTATTTTAACTATGGTATCTGAAGCTACGTAAACTAATTACAGGAGACCTATCCTATTGTAAGTACAAAGTTTCAGAGCAATCTAGTTATTTCGAAATGAGAGCGTAAATACGTTTGTATAGAGAACCGAGCTTGCTGGGGACTTTTAACTCAGTTTTAACACTATCACTGGTATAGTTTTTTTTTGAGGATATAACATTTATTGATCAAAAATGTAAAATTATAAAAAAACAGAAATGAGACAACGACAAGAAAACGACGCTAGTACAGGCATAGAGTAACTTATACTAGAGCGGTACTGTCATAGTACACACTTTAAAACTAAAAATGGAGATTTATAAAAATACGATAAAATGTATTTAAATATAGATAAATGATTTTTTTTATTTGCATTAATTATTTTTATGATTTTGACCCATGTTCTTTCACTGATATGCGTTAAAATTGTTAAATAACAAACGAAATCGTCAACGCCATCTATGCGACTGTAGGCCAAAACTAGTAGCGCCCTCTGAACGAGAATCAAATTTTCTTGATTTTCGAGGCACGTTTTTTCCTTAGACTGTATCCATCTATTACGGAGTTATATCTATCTTTGGTACAGGTTAGAGGTAGACGGGTTGGGTAGGGCTGCATCGTCATTGGAACCGAAGAAATGTTGGATGGATTTGAATCTGTGCCGTGTCCCACGGATACACATGCTGGTGGCTCAGATTATCGAAATCTTCTTTTTCTCGATGGTTTTAGACTTTCAGACTGTGCGGGACCAAAAGGCAGCGACATTTATCGCCCTGTCCGTCGCATCACGGAGATCCTGCTCAGAGCAGGAATGCGGGCACGCTGGGCAAGATAACATGTGTTCCATTGTTTGGGGAGTCGTCGTCGTATCTATAGTCGTCGTATATATATAGTCGTCATATATATAGTCGTCGAGGTATCGAAATCATAATTTTGGAGCTTAGCCAGCCCATTACTACACTAAGGGATCACTGGTATAGTAGGTTTTACTACTGATATACGATGTTTTTGTCCGTTGTGGTCCGTAACTTAAGGGCTACTGAACCTTACGCACCACCGAACATAAGCATATTTCCGCATGTATATGCATAAAGTACAGCTATGCATTGCAATGCAGACGCGCGCGCATGAATTGCAGATCGTTTTCTCTGAACTTCCGCGTCTGGCTGGTTATAAATTTTATAATAGATAACGTAATGGCAATGCAATAGCAATATTATAAACATTATCACTGGAATATCAGGAAAAGGTTATATTTGAGATACAACCGATGTGGATTACAGTTTTTTTAAAGCTAAGAGGACGGAGCTTGTGGCCGATTACTTTAGAATAAAATAGAATACATTTTATTTGCTTATCGACTACTTTTTTTTAAAGAAGGAGGCTGAGTGGGTCTGACGTTCGACTTTCTATCCATAGGTCGCGGTTTGAAATCCCGGCTACCAATAAGTATTTTGGAACTTATGTACCTACTAAATATTTTTTTGTTTTTCCTATGTACCACAACAATGTTTAAATGTAAAATGTATCCACGAATGCAGTGTCGATACAAACCCGATAGGGTTTCACGGCACTTTTCTATTTGATGTAATGTAAGATTTTAATATAGATTAAATAAAAAATTAAAAAAAATATCATTTGATACTTACTACCAAAGATAGATATAAATCCGTAATAGATGGATACAGTCTAAGGAAAAAACGTGCCTCGAAAATCAAGAAAATTTGATTCTCGATCAGATGGCGCCACTACCTTTGGCCTACTCTCGGATAGATGGCGTTGACGGTTTCGTTTGTTATTAAAAAATTTAACGCATATCAGTAAAAGAACATGGATCAAAATTTTGTATTTTTATACATCTTCATTTTTAGTTTTAATCGTGTGTCGATAGATGGCAGTGAATTTACTGTGGTTACAAAATTTACTATGACAGTACCGCTCTTATTATATCCTCTTCGTTACAACTATAGCTTTCGGTGAACGAAAACATTGTGAATTATAATTTTCAAATTAACGGCAGTTTTAAGTAAAGCTTATAACATAGTTGCAAGACTCGTGATTTTCTACGATTACCGCTCAAGTGCCAGAAAAACAAGTTTGTCCACGTTCGCATATTTTCCTCACTGGCACAGTTCTGTCACGCCACACTGATTCTTTAAAAAACATCGCAATAAATAATTCAACGATATCTACCCGACTGAATTAATACACTTCTTGCACTACCATTTATTTCCATCTGATTTCGTAAACGCAAAAACGTAATGTATTAAAAACCATTAACAACACGGCCTCTGGATCGATACTCCAGCGCTCTGCCAACTGAGCCACCAAGACCTCATACATAGTCAGCAAATCTTCCCACTATATGGGTCTAGGGGACCCTAGCGATATCTACCGATTTAGTAATATTAAAAATTAATTTAGAATGGGTGAATTTCCAATATTCCAATATGACTTGGAACTCCGGTGGCCGTTTTAGAAGTGTAACACTCTTACGGTAGACATCGCTAGGGTCCCCTAGACCCATATATTGGGAAGATTTGCTGACTATGGATGAGGTCTTGGTGGCTCAGTTGGCAGAGCGCTGGAGTATCGATCCAGAGGCCGTGAGTTCAAGTCTCACCCAAGGCAGTAATTTTTCAACTTTTAAATTTATTCTAAGCTTAATAGCATCGATCGCAGACGTTTCTGCTTGTTAAAAATTAATTCATTAACAACACATTTTAATTTCAACCTTAAGACTACTTAAAATCTAGAATTCAACAGATTTCACGTCTTTTTTTTCAATACGTAGATCACAATTTTATTTTGTTTTATACCTATCTTATGCTATTCTAAATAAAGTCCTCGTAAATAGAAATTGCAATAATGTAAACAAATAAGACAGTCTCTCTCGCTACAACGTAAATCCGTAAGGAGTTAGTTTAGGAGGTGCAAGCACGCACTGCTTGCCCTTAGAGCTGGTCAAAGACGCCTAGTCTTACTAAGATGGCATATAGTCGAGAAATTCGGACGGGCACCGCCGTGGCGGGGTGGCCTAGGGGTTCATGGCGTTAGCCGCGATAGCTAAAGACGCCGGTTCGTATCCGGCCTTCACTGGAGGGCTTCGTCACTTTTTCTTTAATATATGACATCTATTACAGTTTTTAATTTATATATAGTAGTGTGACTACTTAAAAAAAACAAATCAAAATATTTAATAAAATAATTTGATTTGTTCCCAAAAAACTTGTTCAAATATGACAGATTTTGTAAGCGTTTGACACAACCTAACATTTTTACCAAGGTTATTTTCCCTGAAATATTAATAATTAACATTTAATTTAACTAAAAATTTATATAAATAAAATATTTAAGTATATAAACTGTTGATAAGGTCATGGTTGTCCTTTTAAAGAGCGAGATTACGAAGTAATAAAAGTAAAATGGTTTGTTGACATTATTTGCAAGTTCTATTGACGACGACTCACAAGTTACAACTATTATTCTTGAAGTATTAGCACAGAATAAGTAAGTATTATCATACAGAACGGCCACACACCGCCCCGCCCCGATTCGAAGTACCTCGCCCCGCGACAGCAGATTGACGGCCGTTTGCCGGCCGCTCAGTACTATTTTTAAGCAACTTACTCACACTATGACGCATGCCACGTGTACAGACGTGCCGTTCCCACATAGAAACGCAAGTGATTTTTGATGTATAGCGTGTCCGCCCTGTGGTATTAGGTTGAAATTGCAATGGCACTTTAAAATCTTATAGAATTTTTCGAATAATAAATTGCGAATTGAAAAAAGAACTGTAAATCGTATCAATAAAGTCGATAATGGAATGACGGTATATTTTACTAGAAGTTTTTACGTAAAATGCACGGTAGTTCTTGATAGTTGAAGACTTAATTGGTTCACTAATAGGGTATTAATGTGTATGTATTGACATTCTGTAATAAAACTTTATGTACAGATAGCAATCATGGTAGGTCTTTTAGAAATAGGTCTGATTCTTACTTTTATGTGACATCACAGAAATAGCTATTTAGTTAACCAGGGAGCAAAGATGTTGTTTAACCGGTCATAATCACTAGATACGATAACAATACGAGATCATTTTGCAGTTCGATTCGAGAAACCAATTGTCGAGAAACCAGTTGTAAGTAATATCTTATGCAAATCAAATAGATCGTTCAAGACGACATTCGAAATCGCGGAAATGTCAAATTTGACATGACTTTTTTAAATATCTCGTTATCGTTTCTGTTTCATATCTAGTGGATATCTAGTTGATATCTAGATCATTGTTCGAATTGGCCTGTAAGTAATCTGTGCCGTAAGTCTCCGGCAAGCTCGGAAGAATTTCACCTTCCCATACAAACGGAGTTCCGTTCTCATTTTAAAACTACGTGTTGGATTGTAATAAAACTTTGCACATACAATGACATGAGGTATATCTAGGTCTGAAGTTATTTTTTATTTATTTTTTATTTTTTATGAAATAGGAGGCAAACGAGCAGACGGATCACCTGATGGTAAGCGATTACCGCCGCCCATGGACATCCGCAACACCAGAGGGGTTGTAAGTGCGTTGCCGCCCTTAAAGATGGGAATACGCTCTTTTCTTGAAGGTTTGAAGGTCATATCGATCTGGAAATACCGCAGGCGACAGTTCATTCCACAGTTTAGCTGTGCGAGGCAGGAAGTTTCTAGAGAAACGCACAGTTGAGGACTGCCAACCATCTAAGTGGTGAAGATGGTAATGTTGTCGCGTAGGGCGATGGCGAAAAGAAGCGGCAGGGATTAATCCGAACAATTCCTCGGAGCACTCCCCGTTATACACGCGATAGAAAATGCAGAGCGAGGCCACATCTCTATGCAGCGCCAAGGAGTCAAGCCGTTCCGAAATACGCTGGCAGTCGACAATTCGAGTCGCTCTTCGCTGGATGCGGTCCAGAGGGAGAAGCTGGTATTGGGGTGCCCCTGCCCATAGATGAGAACAGTATTCCATGTGTGGGTTTATATAGCTCTAGTAAAAACAATCGAAATAGAGCATAAACAAGTTTTGTATAAAAAACTTAAATTCGCTGTATTTTTTACTATGGTATCTGAAGCTACATAAACTAATTGCAGACCTAGATATACCTGATCCTATTGTAAGTACTATCCTATTTCAGAACAATCTAGCTAGTCGTTTTAAAATGAGAGCGTATATAACTACGTGTGTATGGATAACTGAGCTTGCCGGGGACTCTTAAGAGGAAAGGGCACGACCGATTCTACATACAAACGTATAGTCCCCATTTTCCTCTCTGGATATTGATATCATGGAAAATATTTTTACATAATTTGATGTAGGTATGTTCGTTCGTTTGACTTTATGTCGATGTTTAGGGTTCCGTACCCAAAGGGTAAAAACGGGACCCTATTACTAAGACTCCGCTGTCCGTCTGTCTGTCACCAGGCTGTATCTCATGAACCGTGATAGCTAGACAGCTGAAATTTTCACCGATGATGTATTTCTGTTGCCGCTATAACAACAAATACTAAAAAGTACGGAACCCTCGGTGCGCGAGTCCAACTCGCACTTGGCCGGTTTTTTTATTGTTATAAGAACTAGGCGCGGCAAACAAATTACATTTGAAAATGAGAGAAAAATCAAACGAATGCTGTTTTGGACACTAACAAAATATTTATTTGTCTAAATAGGGCATTTTCTATGAAAAGGGACCTTATTGTCGATGGCGCTTACGCCGCACAGCGTCGCGCGGCATTGTATTTATATCGGAACATCGTTAATAATGGCGTGGGCGCCATCGACAATAAGGTCCCTTTTCATAGAAAATACCACAAATAACCAAACCAAACATAATTTTAGGACTTTGAGGCAGCCCTAAAGTATGTAAGTATAACATAAACCACTCAAAAAGAAGTAGAAAGGATCAAACGAAATACATTACAATATGAAATCGACGCTAAATCATTTTGATTAACATTTTTATTGATCCGTTTATAGCATTGTCCTGGCGCCGATTCGAATTTACACATATGCCTATTTGATCTCATTTTGAATTCAAATATTATTTCACCAGACACTTTATGTTCTCTTGCTACAAAAGGCCCAAAAATAAAAACATTCTAAATGAAAATATAATTATGTAATAAATCAAATAAAGGTAGAGTTAGACCAAATAAGTCTGCACCGATTTGGATAGATAAATATGACACCGAATTAGTGTAAGACTGTTAACTTGACATATTGCTGCCATCACTTTAAATATTAATTGACATTCATTAAATAAATAATAATTATAATAATTTGACAAGTTAATTCAATCAGACATTATTATATCGGTGCATTGTTGACGTTGCTATTGTTGAAGTTAGTAAATTAATTTATGAGACTAACTAATAGGTTACTAAACCACTGATACGCTAATATGTTAATTTTATTATGTTACCTTAATTACAATATGTAGACTAGAATTAATATATTTAATAGAAAAACTGTACTATTGTGTGCCCTTACAGGGTGTCATGAACTGGCTATATAAAATTTAACGCCTTATTATGTACATGACAATGCAATATTGAATAAATGACTAAATGACTAGCTTTTAACTTTTTACACTTCTCATCTTATAGGTTATGGATGGTATAGAAAGGATCGCAATCTCTTATGGCAGAATTGTTGTAAAAGTGACCGCGTTAAGCTTTAAATAATAGTTCCTAATCTCTCCGGTGGCGCTAGTTAGGCTCTGGGACATGAGTAAAACATGAACCATATAAGGCAACAAATAACCCGACCAAATTACATAGGTTGTTTTTGGTAGTATTTCGGTGTACGGTGGCGCCGCCTAATTACTGTTTTTTGATGGACACTTTTCATACATAGAGATTTGGCTCCTTTATACAGTCTCCATGTTATAGGTAATTCTGTGTTTTATATGGGTGCTTGCCTGAAATAAAAACAATTTTTTATTTTATTTTATTTATAGCACGCAGTGCAAGTGTTATTTTAAACGTCAAACTTCTAGGAAATTATGACGTATAAATAACATTTGCACTGCGTGTGCTAGGTATCAAAATTGATGCAGACTTATCTTTGTGTAGCTCTTCCAAACCCAATTTATTTCATGTATTAGAAGTATTATAAGCTGCATTTATGATACATAAATAAATCATTTTTATTATTTTTTTCTTTTTTTTTCATTAGAATTTTTTTTCAGCCCTTGTCACGAAAAAAACTCCTAAACCTGCAAATCTTCAGAAAAAATGCGTCTGTACGAGGTAACGTTTTCTTTAGTTTCAAATGCACCACCTATCTTTTCTGCTTTGCCCTAAGGTTGATTGGTAGAGAATGCGTCATGGCATCAAGTTCGCCTTTTGTACATTAAATTTTTCATTTAATTTCATAGTTTCAATAAATAAATAAATAACCGGTACTTAAACAACTTAATGGAATTTTAATAACAAAACTTCCGTGAGACACAGACATATTAAATATATTAATAACGGGTCACTCACGTGTTTTAAGTCCTCCTGATGACGCTCCTCGGTACGGAGTGAAACATGTCGAGCGTTTTCGACTTAAAACACGTGAGTGACCCGTTATTAATATATTTAACTTAATGGAATGTTCCATAATTGAATTGTAGTGTTCGAATTGCGTTCCGAGTTATCAGTAAATGTCCCGTTTTTAATTAAAAATCGATTTTTTGCCGGATTTTACGATCGCTTCACGATTCTTAGCCTTAATCAGTATTGTTTCGTTTATTGGTTGACTATATCTATAAATATTTCATCGAGAGATGACGATTATTAATAAAATTAATGAGTTATGTTAATTTAGTTTGGTAAACCAGATCTTAAATATTATGTATATTATGTTATGGCTCACTCTGCGGCCCAAGCCCAAATGATTTTATGTATTATACAACTGAAGTAGTAGTAGTAGTAGAAAAACTCCTTATTGTACAAAAATAAACATAAAACACGAGAAAAACGCATCATTTGTACAAAGGCGAACTTATCCCTTAAGGGATCTCTTCCAGTTAACCTTAGACACGTTATCATGATTTATTTCTATTGAACCAACCTAAATATTTTTAAGGTTTTGTTTGTGCAAACATAATCTATATAGTTTCCATGTATCTTTTTCATAGCATTTGCCGAAAACGTGTAAAAATCCATAAAAAAACCAGCTAAGTGTACGAAGGGTTCCGTACTATTACGCAAAAAACGATAAAAATATCACGTTTGTTGTACGGGAGCCCCACATAAATATTTATTTTATTCTGTTTTTAATATTTGTTGTTAGCGGCAACAGATTAGAAATACATCATCTGTGAAAATTTCAACTCTCTAGCTATCACGGTTCATGAGTGTAGCTTGGTAAGAGACGGACAGACAGACAGACAGCGGAGTCTTAGTAATAGGGTCCCGTTTTTATCCTCTTCATGTTAAGTAACGTGTATCTGATACAATGGCAACGCACTTACAACCCCTCTGGTGTTGCGGGTGTCCATGGGCGGCGGTAATCGCTTACCATCAGGTGATCTGTCTGCTCGTTTGCCTCCTATTTCATAAAAAAAACAACCATATATTATTTCTCCGAACCACATTGGTGTCGACTGTCGAATGGCATGTGTGTATGTGTGTGTTCGTTATGATCATTTGCATTGTGTGACAGTGACATGAGCTTTATTAACTATTTATGGATGGTATAGAAAGGATGCCAATCTCTTATGGCAGAATTGTTGCAAAAGTGACCGCTTTCAGCTTTAAATAATAGTTCCTAATCTCTCCGGTGGCGCCAGTTAGGCTCTGGGACATGAGTATAACATGAACCAACAAATAACCCGACCAAATTACGTAGGTTGTTTTTGGTAGTATTTCGGTGTACGGTGGCGCCGCCTAATTACTGTTTTTTGATGGACATTTTTCATACATAGAGATTTGGCTCCTTTATATAGTCTCCATGTAACTATTCTTCACTTTATTGGTGTTGAACAAATTAACAGTGAGCATGAGATATATCGGAGCGGCCGGTGCTCAAAAATAGTCGAAAATGCACTTGCATAGCGAGAGATGTGCTTGTTAAAAACCAATAGAATATTGTACACTAAAGCTGCGCTGAGCGAGGATAGATAAATGAAGTATTTCTATTGGTTCTTAGCAATGGAAGTGATTGCTCCGCATCCTCGCACCGCTCTGTGGAAACTGCTGCTCAAATATCACATACACTAACACCCTGATAATAGAGGAGTGTTTAGATACTTGTGAGTGCCTTGGCCGCTCCGATATATCCGATGGCGACGGTACCAGGTGGCTCACTCCGCGATTTCGTCGCGTCGCTACAAGTACATGCGGACCACACCAATTTTGGTGTCTAGCCATAGTAGTTGCCGCGCACCGCTACGGAACGGACGCCTGCTCGCGCTTGCGCCACCTAGCGGTCATATCTGTCATGAGTGAATTTCTGTACCTATAGTACTATTATTTATTCTGTGACGGTACTAAACCCGACGGCATAAGTTAAAATACATCGATTAATCATCTCGACCCTAATTGGCAACACGTGCTGACATTGTCTAGCGTCTAGATCGAGCCTGGAACCTATAATCACAACTAGCAGCTGAACGGTCAGCTGCCCGACCTAGACCCAGGCTATTTTTAGACCCAGGTGCCTAATCGGATGATAATAACATCAGTAACGGTACTAACGGTACAGGCAAATGTCATGGATGTGTCAGGTGTTATAAAATAAGGTCGCTATCGAACCTGTTTAAAAAAATTATGAATGATCAGTATACACGGTGGCTAAAAAGAAGTGCATTCCTGTTGCCAGGGAGGTTTTGGGATTATACTGAGCAACTTTTTTATACTATGGGACCATTGCATCGGAAACCGGGAAGTGGGTCAAATTTAACTTGCAAGATTTGATTACAGACAGACAGACAACGGTACAGTTGAAAGTAAATAAAAGCTTGTAAAAATAGACACTATTCACAATTAGTTTATCTTAATTTCAAGCCAATTATATTGAATGTTTCCGAGCTAGGTTTCCTAGGAAAGCCATGTGAAAACTTTCTATCAGATGTACCTTTTACTGGGCCGAACGTACTAATCATTTAGTTTGACTAATCATAAGCCTTATTATGAAGACTTAAGGACTATCATAGGTTAGTGAAAAGGCCGTAAGTATTAATCGTTCTTTTAATTGACTAATACTGGACCTTATTATAACGATATAAGGACTCTAATTGGTCAGCAATGTATGTATTTATGTGGTGAAACGCGCGCGCTTCGACGCATTCGAAATGCAGTAATTGTTTGATAATAGGGAAATTAGACAGTGTCAGGCTTTGGTAGGTTTGCTGTAGATTGGATAATTCATGCAAGCTACCTACGAATAAAACGTGCATCTGAATTCTATAGCAAACATGAGTGCTTATAGTATGAATTTTCTCAAATGATTTTTACGCCTCGCACTCTAATCTGTTAAACAATAGTTATTTGTTATACAAGGGTGCAAAGTTGTATTTTACCCGCGAGTGTGGAATTGAAACACGACCAAGCGAATCCTGAGCGTAGCAAGTGTTTCAACACACGAGAAGTAAAATACATTTGCACCTGTGTGTAACATAAAACTTTTCACCTCACTATAGCGAGGAAAGTGCAACATCCACAGGCGTTAGATCATCTTCATCACTGAAATCACTCATTTTTTTACGATATTATAACAAAAAACTCTGGAAATTCTGTATTTTTACGTGAGAAGTTTTTAAGTAAAAATTTTGTTGACAATGTTGACATTTCTGACGTATGAAATGTCAATGATGCGTTTTGAAATTGCATCGACTCAACTTGTGCGTTCAGAATTATATTTAACATCATTATTAAAAAACAAACGTTTCTTATGGAACTTTAAGGTTTATGACATAAAATCATTAAATAAAGCTAAATTTGGTATTTTTTATTAGATTCTCAAACCATTTGTTTAATGATAATTAATATCAAATGAATCATTATTATGAGCGTTTTACGTTTTGTTATCTGTCAAGCTGCTTAAACATGCTCCATCCAAGGTCAAATTACTTTCCCCACTAGTGGATAAAATGCGTTTTTCCCCGCTTCTTTTAAAGGATAAAAGACAACTTTCCGAGCTAGTGAGGGGAAAAAGCATTTGTTTCTTTTGTTCAGCGGTTACCAATGCTACCGCTACTGACTGAACGGGAGCAAAGTCATTTAAAAAGAAATTTTACCGTCCTATTAATATGGTTCTAATTTATGTAGCAGCACTGTATTTGATGCAACCACGGTGATTACCTTTTGTATTGTTTTGCGTCGAAATATCGGGAGCTCATAAACAATACAAAAGGTAATCACGGTCTATATCCCGGTCAATATAAGTCTAGTGACAGATTTATGGACTGGATGCTTTCTCTCTCTTAAGAGCTCCTAGAGTTAGACCAAGAAAAGTCTGCATTGATTTTGACAGCACACGCAGTGCAAGTGTTATTTTAAACGTCAAACGAAATTATGACGTATAAATAACACTGGCACTGCGTGTGCTATCAAAATATCTGCAGACTTTTCTTGATCTAACTCTAGTCCCTTCCTCCATATCGTTAACTGAATATATTTGAGCCTTAATCCCAATACATAAGGCCCAGTACGGGTCACTAAGCGATGTGCTATTTATAAGTAAATGCACCAGGAAGCCAAGTCCCGTTAGTTCGCCCTGGGTTCGATACCCGGTAATGTTAATTGGACATGTTTATTGCTCAAGCCGTTATATTGAGTTTTGCATAATGGCTTTAATAAGTCTTGGAGTGAGATATGGAACGAGAAATGGTAGCAAGATTTTTTATAAGTTAAAGGCGAGTGCAGGCGAGATTTTTTTTCGCACCATCTGATTAAATGATCAATTTAAATGTGTGCCCAACTAACAAAGTGATCCTACGCAGATAAGTGTAACTTATAAGTCTTATAACTAAGAATTGAAGAAGAAGAAGAAGATTGTTTTAATAATATATCGATATCAGCCTGTCAGTTAGAAGAAAAATTTGACAGTTCCGAACAACTGACAGGCCGATATCGTCCGGCGGAATGATAAACAGTGGGTCCCTTTATGGGCCCCACCCAGGCCTGAAGTAAACGAATATTTAATTTAATTTAATAAATCAAAAAAATTAATGAAATTATATTGATCAAATTGTTATTGTGACGGTTACGTCTGAAACAGGCCTTAGGACCTACCGTTAAACTTATAACCTTAAATTCGTATACATACATATTTTAACCTAGAATTCGAAGACAAGGCCTCAATACATATATGTAAAACGCATGCCTAAATATTTTTTAATATATTTTTTCTACTCGTCGACTGTAATGGTCGAATTAAGATTTCGTGTACCAAACTGTAATGGGTACTTTTCGTGTATGGGCTCCCAACTCAACTATAATATTCATTTCGAAACGGTTTAGTCAACTATAATGAATTTGACCAATCACGTGGCGCCGTGGTCCAGTGGAAAAGACACCAACGCGCGACTATTTCATGAGTAATACCCACGTAATACCTATTCATATATTATGCACGCGTTGATATCTTTTGTACTACTGAGATACTTACCTAGTTTTCTTTAATTATTTAGGTTTTATAGTAGAAAAAGTATTATTTTAGATGACTCGTAGACAAAGTACATACAAGTGATATAATCAAGCTTTCAAACTGGTACCTTCATTAGACCACTCAGCAAGCTTCGTGGCCTAAACACGGTACTCGACTGAAAAGCTCTCTATTATATCACGATTGTATAAAATACTAACACGTATGTATAACGTCATATTATAATTTCTTATGAAATTTATAACTTAATTGACACAATCTGCCACCGGATAAAAATACAGTATGATATTGCCTGTTTTCAATAGGTAAATATCATGTTACTACACTAATTGGAATTTTTATGGTTTTTATGCTTTTTACGACTTTAATCGCGCGGTCATTTTGATTTGTTGGCTGGTTCACTATGGAATTAAAACATGTTATGTTAATGAAGAGTTTGTTTTATTTTTTATGACAATGACAAGATGTAAAAGAAAATTGTGTAGGCGAGATCTTAGATGGCAAGGTAGATTGTACAGCCATCATATAGGATTATGTTATGAAACAGTGTCCTTAAAATAAATAACTAAAAACTATTCCCCTGCGGCATGGTGCCGTAGATGCTGGCAGCATTTCCTCGCTGTATCGCAATACTTATTCTTTGTGCGAGGAAGCTGCTAGTTAATTGTTCTACATATTGAGACATGTCTTTTTATTAAGTTTTTAGAGAGTTTTTAGATACTTTTGACGCATAGTCTGATGCTGACTTTTGGTGCTGATTGTACTTATGTATGTTAAGGGGCCCACAGACTATCAGTCCGCCGGACGATATCGGCCTGTCAGTTGTTCGGAGCTGTCAAATTTTTGTTCTAACTGACAGGCCGATATCGTCCGGCGGACTGATAGTCAGTGGGCCCCTTAATGTATAACTTACCGGTCAATTCGAACAACGTGATAATTACTAGATACGAGAACAATACGAGATCTAATAGATACGTTATAGTTTAGTTCTCAACTAGTTATCTTTTGCAGTTCGATTCGAGAAACCAATTGTCATTTCACGCTACAATTATTGTGACGTTTTGGGATATCCATCAGATATCCATTGGATGTCTAAGTAATATCTTAAGCAAATCAAAGAGATCGTTCAAGAGGACATTCGGAATCGCGGAAATATCAGACATGACTTGTTTCTGTTTCATATCTAGTGGATATCTAGTTGATATCTAGATCATTGTTCGAATTGGCCCGTTAGGATGTGATATGAAACGAAGATATAAAAAGCGTAAAGATGGTATCTCTAGCGGAAGATTTAATAATTCGGCATTGAATTGCTAATTCCGAGAGCCGAGTCAAGAAATTATATTTCTTATTCCTACCTGGTTAGGTACTAAAATCCAGTGGTTATTAAAGACGACTTGTGTCGTTTTGGATTTAAGGTAGGTTTTTCATTAAATATACCGTGTGATAAGTATTGTTTTAAAAAGTGATAAAAAAGAAGTTGTGATAAACATTTTTGTATGGTGTTACGACAGTTTGGTATTAGAGTTGTTACCGAAAGAGGGCGTCAAAAATATGTATAGGCATCGTAGTTTTCATAAATATATATGTGAAGGGTACACGGAAAGAACATGCCCAACTAGCAAATTATGCCGTAAGAAAGGCACCATTACGTTTCTCTTTCAGCTATTTGGTCGAGATATAGCTGTGTAAACGGTCGAAAGAAGGATCCGACGACGTTCTCTCGACGCGATTTGGGCGCACTTCTTTCAGCTTTTTAGTTGAAAGAATATCGTAATAGTGTCATTGAATAGCCAAATAGTTGAAAGATAGTCATCAGAATCGCTTTCATTCGACTTATTTATCGTAAGATAGCAGCGCGGTTGCAATCACTCGACTTGTTTATCGTAAGATAGTCATCAGAATCTCTTTCATTCGACTTATTTATCGTAAAATAGCTACCGCGTGACGGCCGGGTTGTCAAATTTAATTTTAGTGACAGAAAATAAAAGTAAAAGGTTATATATGTTGTAAAATTTTACGCCAGCCATAATGATATTAGGTAACTTTGACGACACTAAGTCGTAGGTCGTAGGTCTTACTTTCACGTGCGGAATTAAATTTTTCGTCTACATTTCTTAAATGTTAGTTAAAATTTTCATGGGCCGCATGATTATTGAATGGAAAATTAGTCAGAAATAATATTAATTTAAAAGTTAATATGAATTCGCCATTTTTTCATCTCACTTGTCATCCTAAAAGCATTCTTTCAGCTTTTTAGTCGAAAGATGGATTTGAGAATACCTTTTTTCAACGTAAGTAGCGACATTTTGTGTTAGTTTAGGGGTCTTTAGGGTGAATGTTAAAAGGAAAACCATTATTATCCACCAGTACGGGCGGGGACCGTCTGATTTCAAACTCAGATTTCTCGGTTCGGGCGGAGTACGTCACTTTCTGAGTACGTGACTTTCGGAGTACGACACTTTCAGAGTACGTCACTTTCTGAGTATGTCACTTTCTGAGTAGGTTACTTTTGGAGTTCGTCACTTTCTGAGTATGTCACTTTCTGAGTGACCTACTCAAATTTTTAATCTAATAATTTGATTTGTGATTTGTTTGTGTAAAAAACCAGTGATATCCGAATCAAACACGCGTAGTGACACCGTGAGTGTAGTGTGTTTGGACAGACCAACGAGTGTGAACGCGACCGGACCAACAAGTGTGAATGCGACCGTTGGTAACGTTGAAAGTGAACGCAGCCGACGCGCAAGAATGAGGGTAGACAGAGCGCTGTCTACACAACTTTGACACCCACCCGCTATCTTCAGTCACCCGTGAACATGATGCATGTAACTGCGTCGAAATATCGGGAGCTCATAAATAATACAAAAGGTAATCACGGTCTATATCCCGGTCAATATAAGTCTAGTAAAACTATAAAATGCAAAAATACCCACATACTAAAAATAACGAACCACGATAGCATGCAAAATCCATTCATAAGGCTAGTTATACACTACAATTATTTTCAAGTAAAGATATATATATACGCAATAAAAACTACGCCGGCTCCAACCCTAAACCTCGGACCCGAGAAGATTTAAATCCCTCCTAAATTGTAGGAGGGTATCCCAATATGGGACCGGCAACAAACTCGGCGGGACACATCTTTTCAAAACATATTATACTCGGAATATCCAGCATCATCCAACACTAGCACTAACACTATTCTGTTGGTCGCTACGCTCTGCGCACATATCTAGTCGAAACGCAGCCTTTGCGTATTTGGGTTCATGTTTACGAACTGTGAAACCAGTCACTTAAGTCAGTCAAGTCACTCATGTTTGCAGCCCCACTTTACTTGTGTGGCTCCAATAACTTTGCTTGTCCACTAAATTCGTCACACGCATCAGTTGTCATGTAAGCAACAACCGACTTAAAAGATAATCGCGAACAAACATACATACATACATAGATACATACAAACATACGGGTCAAACTGAGAACCTCCTTTTTTTTTGAAGGCGTATTATAAACTCGACGCATTTTTAGGGTTCCGTACCCAAAGGGTAAAAACGGGACCCTATTACTAAGACTCCGCTGTCCGTCTGTCTGTCACCAGGCTGTATCTCATGAACCGTGATAGCTAGACAGTTGAAATTCAGATGATGTATTTCTGTTGCATCTATAACAACAAATACTAAAAAGTACGGAACCCTCGGTGCGCGAGACCGACTCGCACTTGGCCGGTTTTTTACGAATTTTTGGTCAATACATACTAAAACACAGTACGTAAATTTGAATACCATTTAATCTATATCCCTGCCCGCGCAGCATGGTTTCCCCTATCACTAAGTCCGTCACTTTCGCACTCACATACTTGTTAGAACGTGACAGGCATGGTGATAAGCGTACTGTGCTAAGACTCCTGGTTATGGTCACATATTTAGAGACAAAACTAGTAACTAATATGCAGTTTGCAATTTTTGTATCCAAATGTGTGCACCGCGCCAAACCGCGTACAGAATCCATTTGGTATTTAGGTATTTACCACTATAAACCCAATAACAACAGTAAAATTTTATTTCTTTACAAAAAGGTCAATTTTATGCAGTAGAGCTAACGCCCATGATACTAAAATATTATTAAATGAATTGTTAAATCACAGTAGATGAGGCTCTGCCTACGGACGAGGCTGTGATACTCAGCTACACAGCCTACACACATCAAAACGAAACAAACATGTCAAACCTCATACGAGTATGATAAGTAAGAGTAAGACCTATCAAATATCTTTTTCCCTCACTAGCTCGGAAAGCCGTGTTTTATCCTTTAAAACAAGCGGGGAAAAACGCATTTTATCCACTAGTGGGGAAAGTAATTTGACCTTGGATGGAGCGTGTTTAAGTAGCTTTTGACAGATAACAAAACGTAAAACGCACATAATGGTTCGTTCGATATTAATTATCATTTAATAAATGGTTTGAGAATTTAATAAAAAATACCAAATTTAGCTTTATTTATTGATTTAAAGTCATAAACCTTAAATTCCATAAGAAACATTTGTTTTTTTACATGATGTTAAATGTAATTCTGAACGCACAAGTTGAGTCGATGCAATTTCAAAACGCATCGTCAGAAATGTCAACATTGTCAACAAAAATTTTCTCACCGACTCCGACACGTAAAAATACACAACTTCAAGAGTTTTCTGTTATAATATCGTATTATTGTAAAAAAATGAGTGATTCCAGTGATGAAGATGATCTAGCGACGCCTGTGGATGTTGCACTTTCCTCGTTATAGGGAGTGGAAAAGTTTTGTGTTACACACGGGTGCAAATGTATTTTACTTCTCGTGTGTTGAAACACTCGCGGGTAAAATACAACTTTGCTCCCTTGTATAACAAATAACTATTAGGCTATGAAACGTGATCATCTATCTAATGAAGGCTGCGTAATACCCAGTCAATTTTTTAAATGTAGAAATGACTAACAATGAAATAGGCTTTGGAAGGCAGTCCA
Source organism: Cydia strobilella (assembly GCF_947568885.1). Classification (NCBI taxonomy): domain Eukaryota; kingdom Metazoa; phylum Arthropoda; class Insecta; order Lepidoptera; family Tortricidae; genus Cydia; species Cydia strobilella. The sequence goes on from NC_086061.1 coordinate 10,146,092, forward strand.
ATTTTCTTACATTACCCAATTAAAGGTTTCACAACAAATTAACAAGAGGGGTGCCGCACTTACGGACAATACTATTTCAAAACACTAAGACAATGACTTGAATCAGTTGAATCGCAACATATTCGTAGATATATGCAGTATATTGACTTACAAAAGTTTAGCTTAACCTCCTGCCTACTCGTGTATCGTGTTCTTAATTTGAACTATATACCACATATATAACGGCGGTCTATGTCCTTTGAGTAGGACAAGGACAAACGTAGGCAAGAATTTTTGTTAGAGAGCCGTGGCAGAAAGACGGCATAACGCTAAGTAACTTACACCAACAGATATAAATGGGTCATTCTCTGGGAATATGTCTGCGGTTGCGTCTAATTGCCGCTCTTTTCATACATATTGTATGGGTATAATAGACCGCAGACATATTTTTTGAGAATGACCGATATCAGCTTTGGTTTAGAGATCTCAACTCTCATAAATTATGTTATGGTGAGTCGAAATGTTACCAGGTAAAAGTTTCCCGATATGATAAAATTATGCCTTTTTAATGTATTCCTTTGCTTTAGAAAAAAGGGGAGCTAGAGGAGCTGGTTGCGGTGCCCAATATACTTAATAGGCGAGATCTAAGCCACACGACTCCGCTGGCTCGGTCACCTGGATAGGATGGGAGAGGATCGTGCTGTGAGAAAAGCGTGTGGGGCACTCGGGTGGAAAACGTCCGCCTGGGCGTCCCAGATACCGCTGGAGTGACGAAGCCCTAAAAGACCTGTCCGCCCTCGGAATACCCGGCGTGAAGTGGCGCAGAATAGGGCAGTGGCGCTCTCTTATGTCGGAGGCCAAGGTCCTTTTTGGGTCACTGAGCAAGTGAAGTGCAGAATTATCCAAGTAATAAATAATAATAAGAAGTTGCTTAATATAGTCTCAGTTGAAGTCAACATACTGCGTTCGTCGTACGCTGCGTCCGAGACTCGGAATTGGTTTATTGCACGCGTGGGAATCGGATTTAAGTACTGTTTTTGTAGCTTATATAGTTAGATCAAGCTAACTAGTACCGTTAGCTTGATCTAACTATATTAATATAAGCTACCGTTTTGGTAGCACACTGTGAATAAATACATTATTTGAGAAAGCAAATATTATCATGCAATGTGCCATACATAAACCTTGTTGACACCAAATCCAAGATCTCGCGCCAGCAGCTGCAGCTGTAAAACGTAATCCAATTCAAAACTTGCGGATCGTTCGCCATTCATCACCATTGATCGATCTAGGAAGTCCGAAACATGATCTGTTGCGCAACGGCGGTATTCTAATCGCTGACATTTAGAGCTGAGTCGAACGGCAAGCTTGTAGGTACAAGTACCAAGGGCGTCTTTTTTCATTTGACCACAGAACAAGTTCGACAACGGATCTCAAAATCGCCATTAGGCCTTTCCACTGAGACGGAGATGAGTGGAGATGAGAGGAGACGTGCGGGAATCAACCAATAGCATTGATTCTCTACTCCGCTCCGCTGAAGTATAACCAAGATAATGACGATTTTGATTTTGAGGCAGCCTCAGAGCGTTTTCACATTATCCGATCCGATATCAGATGTAGGATCCTAGTTACATTCGCTTCCGCAATATCACAGTTATCGGTAGTATCGGATGTAGGATCCTACATCCGATAATGTTGGTCCGACAGCTGACGGGGGTCCGACATGGCCTCTCCGATATCAGATGGCGCCTATGAGAAAATAAGCTGCTAAAGAGTGCCCAAGCATCAAGTCCGCCTTTTTGCATTAGGATTTTTTTATTATTAAAGATTGTGAAACGATCTGACACTAATCGAAGTTAAACTATCGTGAGACATTATTTTTTTTAATACTACGTCGGTGGCAATCAAGCATACGGCCCGCCTGATGGTAAGCAAATATTTAGATTAGTACGGTTTCACTCACTATTATTTTTAGTCGCTTTTGGCGACATGTTTCGGATTCTTCGGGAATCCTTCTTCAGGCACGAGTGTCCGCGGCGGTTGTACGTCGTGCACACCCCACCCGCACAACCGCCGCGGACACTCGTGCCTGAAGAAGGATGCGACGATGATGGATAGAAAGCGACTAAAAATAATAGTGAGTGAAACCGTACTGATTTAAATATTTTGATCTGACACTAGTTCGACTCACTGCGCTCAATAAGTAATGGGAACCGCAAAGTTGCGCAAGCGTCAATGGCCCGTGACCACCCGATTGTGGCGCGACCTCGCGCATCTCAATTCGATTCACCATCGATTCATATTCGATTAACGCAAATATAACCCTGTTGCATTTGGTAATAAGGGTGGTTTTTGATAAATTCCATAGATTCATATCATCATTTATTTTAGTCAAATATAACTTTTAGGTGTTTGGCAATAAGAGTATTTTTATTATATTAATGGCAGAAGCCCTTTGACAAATGATAGAATTGTAGAATTAAAATGAGAACGGCACAGTTGTTGTACCTACTTATAAACTATGTCGCAGGTTGTTGTTAAAAATCTGTCTGTTTTACGATTTAAGTAAGCAATATCTTAGTACTGAGTGACCAAACGTCCTAGATTTCGGGACGTCATCGACCCATCCCTGGTTCTTTTTTGATTACCTACCACTCTCTAAGTAAGCAAATATTTTGAAAAACCCTGAAACCCAAACTTTGAATGTGTTGGCTGAACAGACGTTTCTGCTTGTTAAAAAACCGGCCAAGTGCGAGTCGGACTCGCCCACCGAGGGTTCCGTACTTTTTAGTATTTGTTGTTATAGCGGCAACAGAAATACATCATCTGTGAAAATTTCAACTGTCTAGCTATCACGGTTCATGAGATATAGCCTGGTGACAGACAGACAGAGGGACAGACGGACAGACGGACGGACAGACGGACAGCGGAGTCTTAGTAATAGGGTCCCTTTGGGTACGGAACCCTAATTAATAATTTGTTTCTCTATAAATTAAAGATATACACTTTACCTCAACGTATGACCTTTACGTTCATCATGTAAGATTAGAGTCAGCTCTAATGGCGGATATGTGCATCCGGAACAAGCCTAATCTCTAGTGTTTAATGCTGCGATTTCTTGTGAAATCTATTGTTTATATTATCTTTGATTTGATGTGGGTATTTACGATAAGTAGGTTGAAGGTTGCATTGTAAAAACACAGTACAGTACAATCCGCATATAATGACGAAGGGAAGTGACAAACAAGTCATACTAAGCGGATGTCATATAAAGCATAATTGATTAACTTCTTATTTTTGTTACTGTCTCAAAATTAATCTTAGATTCTATTGTGAGAGATGAGTTTTATTAATCTTGTACCAACTATCAACTTGTCACTGACTAACTAAAATAACAATAACAAAAATAACATCATCACGCACCATCACCACGCACGCACCAAACGTCCTCGCAGGGAAAGACGCGGGAACGTCCACGAAAACCAGCGAAATGTCAGTATAACCGTACATAATTTCATGAAAATAGGATTTATAGGTCATAGTAAGCGATTTGTCACTATAAGCATAGAGTAACTTATACTAGAGCGGTACTGTCATAGTAAATTTTGTAACCCCAATAACTTCACTGCCATCTGTCGACACACTTTAAAACTAAAAATGAAGATTTATAAAAATACGATAAAATGTTTTTAACTATAGATAAATGATTTTTTTTATTTGCATTAATTATTTTTATGATTTTGACCCATGTTCTTTCACTGATATGGGTTAAAATTGTTAAATAACAAACGAAACCGTCAACCCCATCTATACGACTGTAGGCCAAAACTAGTAGCGCCCTCTGAACGAGAATCAAATTTTCTTGATTTTCGAGGCACGTTTTTTCCTTAGACTGTATCCATCTATTACGGAGTTATATCTATCTTTGCTATAAGCGAAGTCATCTTATCCGACTTTGTCGCAAACAAATTTATATGAAAACCAAACTTCGCACAGTAATTATGTCATAGTAAGCGGTTGGTTTGTATAAGCGGAGTCATAATAAACGGATTTATTATTTGGTCGATTTTTTTAATCCTGTGTGATACAATAGCTCTTAAACGGATGAAGTCAACCGGGATAAAGGCGTCTCTAGTGATAAATGCGTCTTTTGAAGATATCTTAGAAACGCAACATATTATAACTACTATAACCGTCTGCATTAAAAGTTCAGTGACCACACTTAGAACAGAGAGGGTTGCAATAGTTGCAATATTCCGTTTAGAAGAAATCTTTAAAAGACGCATTTATCTCAAGTGACGCATTTATCCCGTCTGACTATTCAAATGTTTTTATTTGAACGCAGGTTTTCTTGCGGTCGTTAAGACATGTTCTATCAATATCGGTTAATCCGTTTCATCGCGTTAGGGTTTTTTTATATTTTTAATTTAATCATTCAATCCATGGTTGGAGGTACCTTTCCATATTTCCGGAGCTCTCACTTACCTGGAAAAACAAAACAAAATATTAATATGGATAAAAATTAAACTGCGTCAAAATAGTAGGGATGTTAGTTGTATAAAATGCCTGGCCCCTATTTCACCACGGTAACAGGTGCAACAATTGTCGACATCGTCACAGACCTCAATAGGCTACGGTAACCGCTTACCATTGGACGTGCGGTGTGCTTGTTTGCCACCAACATTTTAATAATAAAAAAAACTCATTATATCGCCAATAAATAAGTACTTATTTTGCGAAGCTAAAGACAATTGTCACGAGACTTAAAATAATTTTTGGGAATTCTTGACAGGAAATGAGTTTTGTGTACACAACAGATTTGTAAAAGAATTAGTTTTAGCACCCACGTCGGGGTCACGCAGGTCAAGTCGTGTAACTGGCTACCGTGCGCGTGCGCCGCTCGGAAGTGTACTACAGTTAACTGTACACAGTTATGGGCTCAAGAGGATAATGGACGACAGCTAAATACAAACGTAGTCCCCATTTTCCTTCGCAAATATCAGGGTTGGTCCCATAGTAAAAGTTGCTGAGTATACTCCCAAAACCTCCCTGGCAACAGGAATGCACTTAATTTTTGGCCACCGTGTATACATTTTAATAGGGTCTCTAATGTCTCTATTGTTTCCCATATAGTTTTAAGTCATAATGTATTGTTTTGTTTGTCCACATTTTCGTTAGTCATAATTTGGTTTTTCTCAGAAACGCGTAACTTTTCAGGATTGCCATAAAACCAACCTAACCTATCTATAGGATAACCTGTAGGCCGAGCACATGATTGGCGCGACAGTATCTCGCCGCGAGATAGACTACCTGTCTTTTACAAACTGTATGAATGAAAAGGGGACGGGTAGTCTATGTCGCGGCGAGATACTCTCGCGCCAATCATGTGCTAGCCCGGCTGAGGAAAATCCTGAAAAGTTAACGGTTTCAGAATTATGACTAATGATAATATGACAATCATTACATTATGACTTTCAATAATTATGTCAAACAAAGGGACCCAATTTTATTAACAAAACTTCCGTGAGACGCAGCAGACATATTTAAACACAAACACACACACACACACACACATACTAAGCCATATTATAACGCCGTAAACGAGGGTAGTTTCTCGCCCCCCCCCCCCCCCTGCCGACACCGGCGCCCGCGCCGAGTCATCGGACGCGGAGGGCTGCGGCCCACAGTCTGCGCCGGTCCGTCACCGTTAACGCAAGCTCCTGATGACACTACTCGGTATGGAGTGAACTAGTTTTTCGACTTAAAATACGTGAGTGACCCGTTATTAATATATGTGACCGTGTATACATTTCTGTATTTACCGAACCGCTCCCAATGTCGTAACACCGGTAATCGTATAACCTGGCCCTTAGAAAGTACGCTAATTGTCTATGTACGGTCATTTCACCGACTTTCACTAAGCCCTTAGTCCGAGGAAATTCTGCATTATGGCAAAGATAGATATAACTCCGTAATAGATGGATACAGTCTAAGGAAAAAACGTGCCTCGAAAATCAAGAAAATTTGATTCTCGTTCAGAGGGCGCTACTAGCTTTGGCTTACTCTCATATACGTGCTCATATAGATGGCGTTGACGGTTTCGTTTGTTATTTAACAATTTTAACGCATATCAGTGAAAGAACATGGGTCAAAATCATAAAAATAATTAACGCAAATAAAAAAAATCATTTATTCATATTTAAATACATTCTATCGTATTTTATAAATCTTCATTTTTAGTTTTAAAGTGTGTCGACAGATGGCAGTGAATTTACTGGGGTTACAAAATTTACTATGACAGTACCGCTCTAGTATAAGTTACTTTATGATTATGGTCAATGCAGATTGCAAGGTGCGGCAAGGAAAGTTGAAGTCACGATAACCTTGTAGTGTTAGTCGGCGTTTATCGTGGCTGCTTAGAATCCTAAAGCGACATTTAGTTAGAAAGAGTAAACTTTATCATCGACTCCGAAATAATACTTATAAAAGTTATAAATATAACCTAACTAGCTTTTGCCCGCGACTTCGTCTGCGTGGACTTAGTAACAGCAGCTAAACTAAGTATACGACAAACAAAAGTATAAGCAATGAGGATATAATAAGATAGAGCGGTACTGTCATAGTAAATTTTGTAACCACTGTAAATTCACTGCCATCTATCGACATAGATAGATAGATAGATAGATATATTCTTTATTGTGCATAGTTAAAACAAATTTAGATACATTATAATTAACATAGCGAACTAAGCAACAACAGGCGGTCTTATCGCTAAAAAGCGATCTCTTACAGACAACCTTCAGGTAGTAGAATTTACCGTATGGAAGAAATAAATGGGTAGAAAAATATACTTTAAAACTAAAAATTAAGATTTAAAAAAATAAGTTAAAATGTATTTAAATATGGATAAATTATTTTTTTATTTGCATTAATTATTTTTATATGATTTTGACCCATGTTCTTTCACTGGTATGCGTTAAAATTATAAATAACAAACGAAACAGTCAACGCCCTCTATACGAGTGTAGGCCAAAACTAGTGGCGCCATCTGACCGAGAGTCAAATTTTCGTGATTTTCGAGGCACGTTTTTTCCTTAGACTGTATCCATCTATTACGGAGTTATATCTATCTTTGGTATAAGTAACGAAACTGGGTCCTGTAACACAGGGTTTCCTAGCTCCGGACACATGGCCGTGATTTATTGTATACTCAAATTTGCACAATAAACTTTTTCCATTTTTATTTTATAGCGCCTGGAAAAATTCTCATAGCAATTATTCAATTTAAGCATATTATGCACACAAATTAGCAGGCACTTCATTAATTATCTCAATTCCACCCCGCTTTTTACTTTCTTATGGGATGATTTTCGGGATAAAAACTATCCTATGTCCTTCTCAGGGACTCAACCTATCTCTATGCAAAATTTCATCTAAATCGATTCAGCGGTTTAAGCGTGAAGAGGGAACACACAGACAGAAAGACAGACAGACAGACAAACATACTTTCGCATTTATAATATTAGTATGGAGTATGGATAACGACCGAAGCTGGATTACTAGTATTAGGGTAAAATATAGATAAATTAATTTATCGATATAGGAACTCTTTGTGTCATTAAATATTGCCCCCTAGAATCCGATATCTGCTAATAGGTAAAAGATATTGACGACCGGTCTGGCCTAGTGGGTAACCCTGCCTGTGAAGCCGATGGTCCTGTGTTATGGCTGTTTTCTATGTAAGTATGTATTTATCTATACACCGTGTTTTTTTTTTGATTTCCGTTAATTTTAAGGGGAGATTCTTCAGGTTAAATAAAGTTAATTTCTCTAAGAAACTGTTGTTTTAACTCTTACGGTTTTTGAGATATTCAATAAGTAAATTTAATTAAACCTGTGTAAACAATTCTTCATTGCCTCCAAATTTTATTTATTTTTTAAGTTTCGTCAGTAAAGAGTTTTCCATTGATAGCTATTCACTACAAGAAGGTTACTGAGGTTAGTTAGTTTGACAGTTCCGACATTATCTACTTTTCTTTCATTATGTGTCACACTAACTTTTACGTAACTCTAAAGGACCTTTACGATGCAATATTCATTTATTTTGTATGAGAAAGGAAAAAAACATTTTTTCGAATTTTACAAAAAGCGATATACCAGGTAGCTTCTATTAATGTACCAAGCAACGTGTCGAATTTAACGGAAATAAAAAAAACACGGTGTATACGAGTAAGTATGTATATCGTCGCCTAGCACCCATAGTACAAGCTTTGCTTAGTTTGGGGCTAGGTTGATCTGTGTAAGATTTCCCCTAATATTTATTTATTTATTAATAAGGTCTTTACTGACTTTGCAACAAGTCGCATGCGATTTTAGATACATTCATTACTTACCGGCTAAGTAAGTACAACGAATCACGAAATCAAAATCCGCCGTGAATCAAAACTCAAATGAGATTTGTTGCAAGGTTGGATGACTTTAATAAGTTCCTAATGTATGCAAGTATGCCAGTATGCAAGTAAGCATACATGTGAGTTTTGATTCATGGCGGATTTTGTTTTCGTGATTCGTTGAATTTACTATTTCTTAAGACGCCATTTTTCGTCAACATTCGCAGCACTACCTACTTTGTAAAGCTGTACAAATTTTATCCCTTTCTTACAAATGCAAAATTAAAAAAGACAGATTGTGACAAACGATAAGTATATATATATATATATCCACGCTATCTCTATTTATCAGTTACCTGGATACATATTTCAAGTTTCATTTCATTCACGCACCAACTACCGAACTAATTGATTTAATACCAGCTTATAACATTCCTTAAACCACGCGAATTTCGACCGTTTCATAACCTGCGTACAAACTTACATTATGCAGCTTGATTATTAAAATCATTCCTAAAAATAACTTTGTTAGATTGTAATAAGGATTACGTATAATTTTAGCGGCTGCATTTGATTTACAAAATTATTGAAAGATAGATAAATTAAGAAGTTCGATTTTATGTCTAAATACTTCGCAATAAGATACACAAGTAAGTTGATCAGGTGTATTAGTTTTGTGGTTTTTTGAGAAGATTGGTCGAAATCACGCGAATGTCGAATAGAAACGTAAGGAATTGCATCATAACGAGTCCAATTCGATTCGGAGTAATCGGAGTAAATCGAATCGGTATTTGTGTAATGGCTGTTTTAAAGGCAGGCTCAATTTTTTTTATGTATGTGTGTGTTCAAGGTATACAAGATAATTTGAGCTTCGGTTATGATATTACAGTGGTTATAGTTTAATAGAGTCATTATATACTGGAGTTTAATAGAGTCATTATATACAAGAGTGTAAACTTAGCTACGTTGTACATATCACGTTTTCTATACACTTACTAATTAATACGTTTCACGTTACATTCACGTTTCCCATGCCAGTGGGGCGACACTCCTCCTTTCGGGCATTCTCGGCTCCGTTCGGCTCAGCAGTGCTCCGAGCAATTATTAGGGTTGGCACAACTTGCCTGTTCGCGTTGCCTGCTGCATCGAACAACGCTGGAGTCCGTTTCGCAGAATATGTCAAATGTGCAATAACAACCTGGTCTCGCTTGACATTTTTAACGAAAATCGTGCAAATTTCAAACGTAAAGTAAACTTACTGTTATGAAGCATTATGTACCTACTTCCTTAAACTTTGCTTCATCATATTAACGAAATAATTTTGGCCCAATACAAACTTAGCCTTACATTCATCATAATAAATGTGTAGTTCTCAAATGTTATGTGATTGAATCTTGTCAGCACTGTAATTACTACTATAATCGTCAGTGTATCATTATTAGTTTAGTACCTATCTACTATACCTACCACACATGTTATAAGTACCTCAATCCGATGACAATGCCACTTATACACTCTTGATTTATAAATCTTAGTGGGAATTGTCTCAGGATGTAGGTTGCACCTATTAATGTAAAAACCATTCTCTTCGTTTTATATTATCTTCCTATGTCTGTTTTTTTCCCCAATAAAGAAAAAATAAAATAAAAATAAAAACTTGACGTCCCTTTGCGTGTACGACCAATGAGATAATGACCTGAATTTTGACAACCCTAAATAGCCGAAAGTACCATAAGAAAGGGAGAGCATGATTCGTTCCTGAATCGCTGTCAAACTTTGGTTTTGTAGGAAGTTTCCTTTCTGTACGGTAGTACTACATTAATTTAAAATGACTAAAGGAACATGTTTTCATACTTTATTCACGGTTAAACTGAACTGAACTGCTTCTATAGTAGTTAAAACCTTTGTATAGTAAGGTATGATTTCCGATGCTTGCCCCAGTGTTACAGTTTGAGAACCGGTCCACGGTAACTGTCTACGGAACTGGTTTTTGGGTGTGCAACGAAGACTGACAGGTGGTAAATTAAAAAAATAGACTTCAATTATAATTTTTGGTATAATTTCTATTAAGCTAGGTTAGAAATTATACAAAAAAAAGCGTACGGCACAGGTACGTATATTACGGGCCAGACTATCCGTCTGTCTGTCGGTTACCTCTTCACGCCTAAACCGCTGAACCGATTTAGTTGAAAATAGGCTAACATAAACATTACTTACCTTCTAAATCAACATACAAATAACAGTAAGTACATCCTACCGCAGTACTCGCTAATTAATAAAGTAAATTCGCACAGATCATATATTCGTCCAGACTCGGACCGGACGCTCCGAACGGTACTCCGGAATTCGGGTCAGAGGTGTTCGCATCGCTTGAAGAGTTGAACGGTAAGAACGGAAGGTATAATAAATAAATGTTATAGGACATACTTAGTGCCAGTTACACCATCCGCACTTGAGACTTGACAGACCGATCAACGACACCCGGCGTGCCGCGGCAGTTTACTATGAAACTTTCCATACAATACAATTTAGCGAACTATTTAACGATGACAAACAGTTGGTGCAACCGGCCCTTAGATTACATAAATTGACTAAGGTCAAGAAGGCTTGTGTTATGATGGATATATGGATGTTACTAAATTAAATTAATTGAAATTAAAATAATTTTAAGAAGTAAATTAAACTATATTACTAACTTATAAAACTTAAACTAAAAATAAATAAAACTAATCTTAAAATAAATGACTAAAAACTATTCTATGCTGGCAGCATTTCCTCGCTGTATGATGTGTTATGGTGGATATATGGATGTTACAAAATTAAATTAATTGAAATAAAAATAATTTTAAGAAGTAAATTAAACTACCTATATATTACTAACTTATAAAACTTAAAAACTAAAACTAAAAATAAATAAAACGAATCTTAAAATAAATTACTAAAAACTATTCCCTGCGGCATGTTGCCGTAGATGCTGGCAGCATTTCCTCGCTGTATCGCAATGCTTACTCATTGTGCGAGGAAGCTACCAGCTTTACGATCACCGGTGAATAGTTTTTGGTTATTTATTTTAAGATTAGTTTTATTTATTTTTAGTTTTTAAGTTTTATAACTTAGCTATTTAATTTAGATGTGAAAATGTTTATGCATTTGTATTATATGAAACTATATTACTTAAACATTTTACAACCAATATTTAGTACTTCTAGCGCAGCGAGCATTTGTGTGTATGTATTGTACATCCTCGTGTTTTCTTATTTTTGTTATTTTTAATCGTTACATAATGTAACTAAATGGATGACTATTATTGGCCTTGTTTTATGTAAGCATAATTATGTCTTAGTTATATTTACGGCTGTTATTATCCTAAATACCAATAAAAAAAATAAAAAAATGGGTACTCGCACAACGCTATAGATATAAGAAAACATCTGTGCTCATCACACAAATGAATGCCTTCACCGGGATTCGAACCCAGGGCCTCCTGATTCGTAGACAAGGTCATTGCCAATGCCGACTAATAGGAGCACGTCATATGATAAATCAGGCTACAACAACTAGGAGCATTCACCTTCACTAGTCAAGCAGTTGAAATTCGGTCAAATTAGCGGTATATGACGTCACGTCCGCCAATGCTTCTAAATTAAAACTGAACTGGGTATGTAAATATTGTCTATCAATATTTCGTGTAGGGAGGAGGGGGTCAAGAAAATGTGACATGTTGCACAAGGCAAGGGGGAGGGGGGTCACAAACTTTGTGACGTCACTAACTTATTTGAAAGTTATTTTATTTGCTGTAAAGTTAAATAACAAGTTTTTGGAACGAGAATCGTTTTTTAGGGTTCCGTACCTCAAAAGGAAAAAACGGAACCCTTATAGGATCACTCGTGCGTCTGTCTGTCTGTCTGTCCGTCTGTTACAGCCTATTTTCTCCAAAACTACTGGACCAATTAAGTTGAAAAGGGGGGGGAGGGGGGGGGGGAGGGGTTTGCCAAATGTGACCAAGTGTGACAAGGAGGAGGGAGGGGTCAAAAAAGCTAGAAATTTGTGTGACGTAATTAATGGATGAACGTGTCTGTGGTATGACGTAACTTTTTACAAAAAAAAAAGGTTTGCTTAAATTAGTTTGACTTTACGTGTTACCTATAGCCAAAAATAGGACGACAATATACTTAAGAATCTCGTTTTTAGGGTTCCGTACCTTAAAAGGAAAAAACGGAACCCTTATAGGATCACTTTGTTGTCCGTCCGTCTGTCTGTCTATCAAGACCCTTTATCTCGGTAACGCGTGGAGATATTGAGTTGAAATTAAAACCATATACTCAGGTCTATAGTCCCTTGAAGCTATGAAAAAATCAAACTTTTAAGTTAACGTAAAAAAAAGTTACAGCCGTTTATGCCGCAAAAACGTATATTTCGACACTCCCAAGGGAATTAAAATCCCGAAACTATGAAATTTGCCAAGTAATATTGTCTTACACTACAAGTACGGGGAAAAATCTGATATCTATAAATTTGTAAAAAAAGTAAATTTCGTACGGAACCTCGGTGGGCGAGTCCGACTCGCACTTGGCCGGTTTTTTTTATAGTAAATTCATATAAGTTAAAATATCAAATTCTGAATATGCGTAATATAACTAATAATTATATAATAACATTAATAACATTCCAATACAGTTAATTGAGTAAAAGACATCAACGCGCATAAGAGGGCTTTTATAATCACGCACGCACTAGGGAAGAAATCAAATTATTATTATTATTATTTTTGTGTTTTTAAGTAGTCACACTATACAATATAGAAATTGTAACCTGAAATAGATGTCATATACTAAAGAAAAAGTGGCCAGCCCCTGTGTCCGAGGCCGGAATCGAACCGAATCTTCAGGCGGTTCCCTGAGCCAGAAGGCGAAAAATCTCCTTATATGATCGTGTTTTTCTAAGAGGCGTTGATATTCGTAGACGTGGAAAAAATATATGTAGTTCTTGACTATATTATCTTTAACAACATAGCTTCCGATACACGAATTATGACACTTCGCTCGATACAATTAATTCCCAAAGTCACCTCTAACTCGGACTTTTAATCCTACTTTACTCGGTTATTTATTATGTGATACTATAAAAAAAAAGAAGAAAAAACAATCTTAACGTAAATAGTAATTTCATAGCTTTAGAATTTCGATATTGTAGGGTAACGTTTTTAAAATAAATAAAAACCGACAAAATTCGATCAAAATTGACACTTGGCGCGTATGTTCTTTCCCGTTCTTTCTTGCGAAATGTGACAAAGACAGCGGCAAACCGATGGAACGGCCTTCAGCTAACGCGGCTAACATCCTAACCACTAGAGCACCCGATTACGGCGGTACCCGTCCCAAATTCTGGACTATATGCAATCTTCGAAAGGTCATGTTAGGTTAGGGGCACTGTAGATATAATTATTATAAGATTAACGTGTGGTAGCTACAGAAACCAACTGCGTAGGGGGCGCCACTAGTGGGTAGGGCCAAGTTCTCCCTCCCCTCTCGCCAGTTGAGAGGGGACAGGAGCGGCTAGTCCCACACACCCCCCCTTCAATGGCCTTCCTGCGGCCGAGGAGACGTTGCGTAAATGCATTCGCCCCCTCCGTAAACAAAAAAAAGGGGGCGCCACTACCAAAATTTGAGGGTCTATCGCGAAAAAAAAAAAAAAACGAAATTTCGTTATCTAACATCTCTGTCACTTGCATATTCGAGCGATAAAGAGGCAGATAGCGAAATTTCGTATTCGCGTTTCCCGGTAGGTCCTCTGTAAACAAACCGCCTTGATGCATCAATGTCATACTTATCTCTGAAAACTTGTCAAAAAACTGTTAAAGGCACAGTATGTATAAGTTACTCTATGGTTTACTAAAGGGGCTAGTGCTGCACTCTGGTGGCAGAACATTGCAGTAATATCCCCTATTCAGTTTAAATTTCATTACTGTTTGGAATTAGACGACCAACACTAAATTGGGGCATTTTCTATGAAAAGGGACCTTATTGTCGATGGCGCTTACGCCGCACAGCGTCGCGCGGCATTGTATTTATTTCGGAGCATCGTTTATAATGGCGTAAGCGCCATCGACAATAAGGTCCCTTTATATAGAAATACCACAATTTATATAAGTTCCTAAGGTCACGTAAAACCCCATAAGTCCCATAACCGTGTGGGTAAATAAAACAATAAAGTTATTGACTGCGTGCGTGCTTTGATTACTAAGGTATAAACCTACACCCATGCTAAGGCCGTCCACCCGAGTTTTCGCAGCAATAAAATCGCACAAATATTAATTTTGTGCACGACATTTTAAGGATTATACTTACAAAGTCAGAGAAATCTAGCTAGACGTTTTTAGATGAGAGCGGAATTACGTTTGTATGGAGAACCGAGCTTTTTAGCCCACTTCACTCCAGACTACGCGGCGCATAGTATTATATAATCTGTGGCGGCTCGAAGCCGCGAACGCGAGTGTGGAGTCGATTTTGCTGATTAGCGAACTAGACTCCACACTCGCATTCGCGGCTTCGCGCCGCGATTCGCGCACGTGTGGAGGGCCCTTTCTATCTTTCGATAAAATTATGTAATTATGTGAAAAACACTTGATAAACATATAAAATCTCGAACAGATTTCCTTAACATCATTATTTTTTTATAATAGCACGGTGGGCTATAATTTGAAGCACTCAGCGCCTATTATGGTAACGCATCACTAGGCACTAATCACTAGGGATGTGCCTACAAAGTGCTCGTTAGAAATATTCATTCTAGGAACGAGCTGTGTTCCTGGTGCCTGTGTGGTTGACCTTATCCGGCTCGAACGACCACAATAGGTAGACGCAAACCAAAGATAGTTATAACTCTGTCTTAGATGGATACAGTCTAAGGAAAACGTGCCTCGAAAATCACGAAAATTTGATTCTAGATCAGATGACGCCACTACCTTTGGCCTACTCTCGTATAGAGGGCGCTGACGGTTTCGTTTGTTATTTAACAATTTTAACGCATATCAGTGAAAGAACATGGGTCAAAATAATAAAAATAATTAATGCAAATAAAATAAATCATTTATCCATATTTAAATACATTTTATCGTATTTTTATAAATCTTCATTTTTAGTTTTAAAGTGTGTCGATAGATGGCAGTAAACTTACTGTGGCTTCAAAATTTACTATGACAGTACCGCTGTATTCTATTATATCCTAATTGCGCAAACTAAACTGACGGACGACCGGCCGGAGTCGTTATGACCCCGGCCGTCAGTTTGGTCTGCGTCTACTAGAGAGCTAGAGTGTAGGCGTAAGAGTCGTAAAGTCAGGAAATTTGAAGGAAAATCTTTTCAAAATTTGGCTCGTCAAATCGGTCTGCTTTATCACTAGCTATTTTATAATAAAATTATACTGCAATGGTATTCAGAGTAATAATATACACAAAACTTCCGTGAGACACAGATATATTAAATATATTAATAACGGGTCACTCACGTCCCCGCCGCCCACGTCACCACGCCGCGCTACGTCTGCGCCGGTCCGTCACTCCTCGGTACGGAGTGAAACATGTCGACCGTTTTTCGACTTAAAATACGTGAGTGACCCGTAATTAATATATTTAATATGCAATAATATACATCTGAAAATAAAGCTAACTCTAACCTTTTAAGGTTTTAGTTAGAGTCTGTGCCCTTGCAAATATGGGACATTTTCTATGAAAAGGGACCTTATTGTCGATAGCGCTTACGCCGCACAGCGTCGCGGAGCATTGTATTTATATCGGAGCATCGTTTATAATGGCGTAAGCGCCATCGACAATAAGGTCCCTTTTTATAGAAAGTACCACATATAGTCTACTTTATTCCGTTTCTTCATGATATTTGCCTTTGATCAAAACGCGTAAAAACTCAATATTAAAACAAGTGATCACAAGGCATTCTCAAAATCACTTAAGCACCTAAGCACATCACTAGTAGTTATATAATGTCGGTGTTTGTTTAATCCCGAGATATTACCGGTAACGACCGGTAATATTACCGGTAATAAAGTACCGGAGCCGGATTTCCGTAAATAACTCTGGTGTAACAAGATATCAATGATCTTGCAACTAAGAGTAGGTACATAAGATAATTTTATGTACCTACTCTTAGTTGCAAGATTAATAATTAGTAAGTTTTAGTCCGGTAAACCATTTCGTGGGTAAAAAGTGCGAAATCCAAAACATATATGGGTATCTAATTTATTTATCTGACGCAGGGGTTAATTATAATAATTATAATTATAATCATTATTATTTATTAATAATTTACGCATCACACCCCGGGCTGGGGAAGGCGTAGCTAGAGGATATGGCGCCTGGGGCACAGTCACCAAATTTGCGCCCCCTGACGACTGACAAAAGTTTCCCTGCTGCTGCCTTTTGCTCATTTTGGCGCCCCCCCCTTGGATGGCGCCCGGGGCACTTGCCCCCTCTGTCGCCCCTAGTTACGCCACTGGGGGAAGGCCATTGGGGGGTGGTAGTGGGGTGGTATGTGGGACTCGCTCCTAGCGTATTTTTGAGTATTTTTCTTACTTTACACCAAAACTGGGCTGTGTAATGGCTGTAATGTAGTGATTTCGGATACAATAGCGTTTTTCTCTATTTTTCTCGATAGTAATAGAGCAAGCGAACAAAACCGCAGGCGTTCCCTTGTGTTCCTAGGTTAAGTCCGTATTATAAATAGTTATGCATGCAGGCTGTTATGCAACTTATGCAATGCGAGCGACGACCTCGCACAGGGACGTCCCCGGAGTGGACACGTAATGAAACTCATAATTATGTTACGTACGGTCTATAATCTTTTAGTGAAAGCCTTTGTTTTATCCCTTTTTGTAAAATACTGTGCCTTTTTCTTTAAGAAATAAACATATCTAATCTAATCTAATATTTTATATCACTTAACTATAACAAACTTTATAGTAGCGTGGGTATTGTAGAGGTATAAGGAAATGTAGATGTGCGTAGAATACAAACATTGCAAGTTAAATAAAAACAAAACTTCCGTGAGACACAGACATATTAAATATATTAATAACGGGTCACTCACGTGTTTTAAGTCGAAAACGCTCGACATGTTTCACTCCGCCACCGTCGACGCAAGCTCCTGATGACGCTCCTCGGTACGAAGTGAAACATGTCGAGCGTTTTCGACTTAAAACACGTGAGTGACCCGTTATTAATATATTTAATAAGTTAAATAAAAGCTTTAAATAGGGGGTATTACTGCAATGTTCTGCCACCAGAGTGCAGCACTATACCCTTTAGTAAACCATAAGGTAACTTATACATACTATACCTTTAACCAGGTTTTTGACAAGTTTCCAGAGATAATAAAATACGACATTGATGCATCAAGGCGGTTTGTTTACAGAGGACCTACCGCGGGAAACGCGAATCCGAAATTTAGCTATCTGCCTCTTTATCGCTCGAATATGCAAGAGTGACAGATATGTTAGATATCGAAATTTCGATTTTCTCGTTTCGCGATAGACCCACAGATTGTGGTAGTGGCGTCCCCTACGCAGAGTTTCGCCAAAGATAGATAATGTATGCCAGATGGATACAGTCTAAGGAAAAAACGTGCCTCGAAAATCAAGAAAATTTGATTTTCGTTCAGAGGGCGCTACTGGTTTTGGCCTACAGTCGTATAGATGGCGTTGACGGTTTCGTTTGTTATTTAACAATTTTAACGCATATCAGTGAAAGAACATGGGTCAAAATCATAAAAATAATTAATGCAAATTAAAAAAAATATTTATCTATATTTAAATACATTCTATCGTATTTTTATAAATCTTCATTTTTAGTTTTAAAGTGTGTCGACAGATGGCAGTGAATTTACTGGGGTTACAAAATTTACTATGACAGTACCGCTCTAGTATAAGTTACTCTATGATTTCGCGTAATATTCCCTATTAGCACGTCTCCACAGCTCCTCAGTCCGATAGCACCGGTATAGACAGGAAACAGACCCACGCGACTTGACATCGCCCATACACTCGACTCCGATAAAAACGGGACACTTCGCCTACAATCTCCGTACAAAGTCACCCATTTCAGTTGCTCTAGAGTGGAGGCTGCAGGACATTCGTCTATAATCTGCATGCTATTGATACTTGTATCTCGATCACTACTGAGAAACGCGATCGATAAAATGTGATTTTCTAATGAGTTGTGTTGCAGAAAACATCGTACAGTCGCCATCAGATATATCGGAGCGGCCAAGGCGCTCACAAATATCTGAACACGCCTCTATTGTCAAGGCGTTAGAGTGCATGTTCAGATATTGTGAACACCTTGCCCGCTCTGATATATCTGATGGTGACTGCACATATACGAGATACGAGTATAATGCGTTGTTTACGAAAAAAACACGAAGAAAATAACATCACATCTTGTTTTATAATCATATTTTATGAATAATAATTATACCGTAAAGTCCTCAACTGTATTTCTTGTGAAAAACTCCCTTATTATTAAGACATATAAATGAAAAGAGCCGGGCCATTCCCGTGGTTTAAAATTCGAATCTAGGTCGACGAACGAGGTCGGGGTCGAGGTCGGTCGAGGTCTAGGAACGTGAGTGACCCGCCCTAATATACTGTTTATATTGTGACGGGTCACTCACGGTTTTTAAGCTGCATCACAAACATATTTATAATTGCCTTTTTCAACTTAAATCCGAAAAAAGCACAGCGACTAATTAGGTCGCTCGTACGCTTGTTTACAAGTATTTTTTAACTATAAAATACTTACCATCAACACGGCTGCCATTTTCATCATCTTGCCAGGTGTCACTTATCAGTATTAGTTAGCATCACTTATCACTCAACACTAGATTAGCACTTATCATGATATATCACTTAGATACACTTGTATGTAACTTTCCTAAATGTTGCTAAAAAAAATATAGTTAGAGATCCGATAACTTGTTTTGTAAATGGTTTGTTTATATTGAAAAATGAAATATAATGCAAATAAAAAAAAATATTAGGTATATGGGGCATTTTCATTGAAAAGGGACCTTATTGTCGATGGCGCTTACGCCGCACAGCTTTGCGCGGCATTGTATTTATTTCGGAGCATCGTTTATAATGGCGTAAGCGCCATCGACAATAAGGTCCCTTTTTATAGAAAATACCACATATTATTTGGAAGCCCCATTCTTCTATAATTTACTTCTAATGATCATTTGAAATGGCACAAGAATATCGTGAACATTCATAATTACGGAAATAATCTACTAAACATAATACTAGTGACTAGGGCTTAGGTCTGCGTCGGTCCGCCAACGCGTTCTCCCGTTAAAGCTACTCGTTATGGAGCGAAATAAGAGCAATTTTCGACTTAAAAGTACGTGAGTGACCTCTTTAATATATTTAATACTAGCGACCCGCCCTGTCTCCGCACGGGAGCAATGCCGATGTATGTATGTATGTATGTATGTAAACACTTTATTGTACATAAGACAGATTACAAACACAATAAAAGAACATAAATATATACAATGTACAAAGGCGGACTTATCCCTATAAGGGATCTCTTCCAGTCAACCTTACATATAAACCTTCCTCTTGAATCACTCTATCTATTAAAAAAACCGCATCAAAATCCGTTGCGTAGTTTTAAGATCAACGTATACATAGAGACAGATATACAGCAGGAAGCGACTTTGTTTTATACTATGTGGTGATGTCCGTGTCTTACGTAAGTTTTGGTATTTTAGCTGATAGTAGTGTATTCTTTAGCGCCTAAGCAATATAAAACTGGCAAACTAGGAATAGTGCCATCCTGCGAGACAGGCATAGCCTAGTGCAGGTGTCACGGGCAATTTTTATATCTTGCAACAACATCTAGCAGTGTTCAACTAGAATAAGTTTACTTAACCTTGTTTAAATCATAAGATTCACTGTATCAATAAACTATTTTGATTTTTTTGAATTTGGTTTACCTAAATAAGCTTTAATATAAAAGAACTTATTTAAACTAAAGTCTTGGTGACTCGTATGAATTTTCTTGCGAAACAAGCAAGAAAAAAACATAACACTTCTTTGGCAGTTAGCAAAAAATATGATTCAGTCAGAAATAAGTCGGTCAGTCCATTCATGCCATTATTAATAACCGGCCAGAGTGACCGACATCGACATCAATTGTATTAATGTTTTATAATTTCCTTTATCGTTTTTAGGGGTCCGTACCGAATAGGTAAAAAGTACCCCTTATGGTACGACTACAGACTACAGAGTCGTACTGTCTGTCTGTCACATCGCTAAATATCTCGAGAACCCTCAACGCTATCGATTTCAAATTTGGAATATTTATGAGTTAGGCTAACCTAACCGCATTGAAAGTATTATTTTGTTTAATTACTTTTTCCTTTAGGTGGCCCTGTTTAAGTGATTTTAGGTATTTGCAGCACAATTTGTTTTAAACTTAGTAACATCGTCTAAAGAGCCTTCATTTGTGTGGCAATCATTTCAAATAGCAGTAGGCATTTGTAACAAATAAACAAGGATATTTATATTCACAATAAATATGAAATAATTATAGCTATGCCTCCGTAATTACATTTACAACTACCCAACACATTCTGCATCTTATACCAAAGGAATAAGATTGTAATTTTTCTACAATTAATGAAGAGGGACATCGTTAACGTTTCGGTTAACGTTTCGATTAACGAAACGTTATATGATTAAACTAGTTGCTTAACGCGGTTGACAAATCGTTACATAGTCCATGTCTTAAGTAACTACATGCTCGGTGGACCGTTTGGAATTGAGTAATGGCAGGTACCTACTACCTAGGTTCTGTAATATTTCTAATCGATTCTCTTATTAATTTCCTGGTACATTATTCCATGTACAAGCTTCATGAATGCCAAGTTTCATGCTTTTATGCCAGGACAACATTTTGAACTATGAATTTACAACCGTACCCAATAACCGAACCAATATTATGAATTTAGACTAAATATATGTAAACGGGAGAGTCACATATTTATAAATTGCGTGAGTGACCCATGTTTGGGGCATTTTCTATGAAAAGGGACCTTATTGTCGATGGCGCTTGCGCCGCACAGCGTCGCGCGGCATTGTATTTATATCGGAGCATCGTTTATAATGGCGTAAGCGCCATCGACAATAAGGTCCCTTTTTATAGAAAATTCACGAAAGTTTTGTTTTTAAAATAATAGACTATTAATAGTAAAATAACTTAAAATACGACCAAAGATTACAACAATAGATAAATAAATTAAATATTCAAATTTGAGTAGGAAACTGTCAGATAAACTTTCTACAAGACAAAGGCAGAGAAAGGCGCAGTAATGCCGTATGGATGTCAAATTTACACTCACGTAATTTCCTTGTTGTGTAACGTACGTAACGCTGACCATATGTAATGTACGTTAGATGTGTGTCTCATCGAATGTAATCAGTTTTTAGTTAGGTAGGCTTCCTCGCTCAACGTCTCAGCTTAACAATCCAGCGAGGAAATGGTGCCAGCGTCTTCGGTACTATGCTACAGCTGCTGTTTTTAGATTTATTTTAATTTTATTTTAGATCAAGCCATATTTAAGGTTTTATTATTAGTTTTAATCATGTTATTTAATGCATTTATTTGTTGTAAAAATAGAAATATGCGACTCCAGTACATACAATAGTACATACATACAATAGGTAAGGTAGGGGAGACCGAGGTGAATTGTGACAGAGGAGAGTTGTGACATTGTCGAATTTTTGGAACCTTTTAACTGTTAGCGAGCTTGCAACAATGCGTATTTCTTAGCTAGTAAGTTGAACTAGCAAACGCGCGCTATTGCGAGCTCGTTATTAGTTAATAGACTCCAAAAAATCGACTCTACTCTGTCACAACTCACCTCGGTCTCCCCTACTAGCTTTTTGTTCACATTTGTGCATGAAGGGTATTTTCAACGAAAACGTAATACGGAAGTAATATGTATGTTTAGTTTTTGACCAGAAAGCCGCTTCCATACAAAAGAAATTACCATCTCATCAAAATTTAAAACGACACGCTTATATTACATTAAATTTGGCATGAACATTTACTAATATATATCTATGTCATGTCTGTCTGTCCGTCCGTATGTCACAGCCACTTTTTTCCGAAACTATAAGAACTATACTGTTAAAACTTGGTAAGTAGATTTATTCTGTGAACCGCATTAAGATTTTCACACAAAAATAGAAAAAAAAACAATAAATTTTGGGGGTTCCCCATACTTGGAACTGAAACTCAATTTTTTTTTCATCAAACCTATACGTGTGGGGTATCTATATATATATCTATGGATAGGTCTTCAAAAATGATATTGAGGTTTCTAATATCATTTTTTTCTAAACTGAATAGTTTGCGCGAGAGACACTTCCAAAGTGGTAAGATGTGTCCCCCCCTGTAACTTCTAAAATAAGAGAATGATAAAACTAAAAAAATTATATGATGTAAATTACCATGCAAACTTCCACCGAAAATTGGTTTTAACGAGATCTTGTAAGCAGTTTTTTTTAATAAGTCATAATTCGCAAACCGCAATTTACCTTTCACTCACGTTTCACATAGAAAATACATTGTTTAAATTGTGTAATGTACGGAACCCTCGGTGCGCGAGTCCGACTCGCACTTGGCCGGTTTTTGTTTCCTAAATGTCATCTATTTCAGCTGCTCCAAAAACATAATAATATTATAATCAAGTACGATTATTTCTTGTCGGTTTGAACAGAAATGTGGTTGAGCCAAGCGCCGCGCAACTGAGAGAGCACTGTAGAAAGTACGCTCAATAAAAATAAACATCAGTGAAGGAAAGTCGGCCGCATAGAATTATTACTTAGCTGTTTTCGGGGCTTAGGGTCGATACAATTTTGTAGAGATAATAAATACCGCCGTGCCGGCCCCGGCCACTGGAGGGATTGGTCACTTTTTACCGTACCTCAAAAGGAAAAAAACGTTTTGTTTTATAGGATCACTGGTGACTGGTGCGTCTGTCTGTCTGTCTGTCCGTCTGTCACAGCCTATTTTCTCCAAAACTACCGGACCAATTAAGTTGAAATTTGGTATACATATGTAAGTTTGTGACCCAAAGACGGACGTGTAACGTAAACAAATTAATTTTAAACATGGGGGCCACTTTTGGGGGTACATGAGAAAACTTAAAAATAAAATTTTTAAAACTATATCGTGTTACATATCAAATGAAAGAGCTCGTTATGCGAATCTCAAATATATACTTTTTTGTTTTTAAAATAATAAGTTTAGAAATTATTTAAGAAAATAGCCAAAAAAATTACCATTCTCCACGGTTTAAAATTTTGAAAAAAATATATAAAATAGCTCTTGACCTAAGATCAAAGCGAAACCTATTAGAAATGTGCAGTCAAGCTTGAGTCGGACTTAATCACATAGTTTTTGATTTGTTTTTTCTTTAGTATATGACATCTATTTCAATTTATTACTTACTAGCGACCCGCCCCGGCTTCGCACAGGTAGTTCAACTAATTTACACAAAACATTTACAAATTATACACATAAACCTTCCTCTTGAATCACTCTATATATTTAATAAAACCACATCAAAATCCGTCGCGTATTTTTAAAGATCTAAGCATACATAGGGACAGACAGACAGCGGAAAGCGACTTTGTTTTATACTATGTAGTGATTTAAAGTATTCAACACAAATCGAAGTATGAGTTTAAAATAAAAACAATTTGATTTAATTACCGTCGTGACCGCTTCTGACTCAGGCACTGTTAGTGCTTGAAAATGGAGACCTAGGCTCTCCGAAACATGTCGCGCGAGTGACTAAAAATACGTGAGTGAAACCGCTAAGCTAGCTAATATAAGACAATTTGATTTACTCCCTAGTTGGAAATATGATGGTCTATCCTATCTATATCAATGTGGTTCAGTAAGGGGGCGGACTGAAAATCAGCGCTGCGCGGTCAATTCCTGGTGAAGTGGCTGGCGCAGCATATGCTGAGCCCGCTCCTTTTGTCGCGCATGCCAATTTTTTAATTTCTCTTTTGTCGTGTGGCAATAAATGTTTTCTTATTCTTATTCTATAGGTATATGGCAGTCATCGCAAAAAGGAGCAAGTTTTTATTTATTAAATAAACGTTCCTGTAACGCACTATTAGCTTAACAAACAAGATTTATCTCTTAGAAATTATAAATGCAAACGATGTAACTTGATGCGGATATTTTACATAACACCACTCGATAGGCCGAAATATTTACCGTTTTAATTATGTAAACAAAACTGAACGCTCTTTAAAACCGCCCGCAACAGGTGCAACCAGATGGTGCGTTCAGCGAAGCGGCGGTTTATTCATCAAAATGTAACCTCATCTTCCATGGCTAATGTTTGGAAGTTTCTGAAGTCTCTAGGTTTGGGCAAACCTGTAAGTCAATTTGATAGTACCTCTTTCTCCCTTTCTGACCTTAACAAGCATTTCTCGTCTGCCCTCTCCGTTGATGACAATGTCAAAATTAACACCCTTTTTGAAGTTTTGTCCCTACCTTCGATTGGCGCGGTCTCTTTCTCTTTCTCACTCACTACCCAATCAGAGGTTAAGGCTATCATTAAGTCAATTCAATCCAAGGCAGTTGGTTGTGATGATATCGGCCGGTATATGATAGTATCTGTCCTTGACTGCGTGCTTCCTATACTGACTGATATCATCAACTTCTCGCTTTCTAACGGCGAATTTCCATCTCTCTGGCGCAGGGCGTTCGTCATACCTCTACCAAAAATCAATAACCCCTCTTTAGTAAGTCATTTCCGGCCCATTTCCATACTCCCGTTTCTGTCGAAGATCGCTGAAGCGGTGGCTCACAAGCAGCTGTCTAGGTTTATTTTCTCAAACAAACTTCTGAGCCCCTTTCAGTCAGGTTTTCGGCCGGGACATAGCACCTGTACTGCGCTGCTTAAGGTGACTGAGGACATCAGACGTGGCATGGAGAATCAAATGGTCACTGTACTTATCCTTGTAGATTTTTCAAACGCATTCAACACTGTTGACCATCAGATTCTCCTTGGCCTTCTTGAGCACCTCAATGTGTCGCCTGGTGCGCGAAATTGGTTCTCGGCTTATCTTTGCGGACGTCAGCAAGCGGTACGAGTTGATCGCGCTTTGTCGGAATGGTGTGACCTAGCCACTGGCGTGCCTCAAGGAGGTATCCTTTCACCACTACTGTTCTCCATATTTATTAATTTTATTACTCCTGACCTTCGCTGCTCGTACCATCTTTACGCCGACGACCTGCAACTCTATGACCATTGTAGCGTTACTGACCTAGCTGCTACTGTTGACAAATTAAATCTAGACCTCTTACATATCCAGCGATGGTCTGAGAAGTTCGGTCTGTTTGTCAATCCGTCTAAGTGTCAGGCCATTGTCATAGGTAGCGAACGCCAGCTCGCGAAAATAGATTCTACACCCCCCGTATATTTTAATGGCACTCCGATTCCTTACAGCCAGAGTGTAAAAGACCTAGGCGTCTATTTAGACAGCACCCTGAGTTGGAAGATACAGGTAGCTGAAATTTGCCGAAAAGTCACTGGATCTCTACATGCCCTTAACAGACTTAAACACTTTTTACCCGTTAAAACAAAAATATTATTAGCACAGACATTAATCCTACCTATAATTGACTACGGTGATGTGTGTTATCCAGACTTAAATGAAGAGCTCTTGAACAAGTTAGATCGTTTACTAAATAACTGCATTCGTTTCATTTTCTGTCTTCGTAAATACGACCATGTCTCCTCTTTCCGCTCTAAACTCGGCTGGTTTCCTATACGTGTTCGTCGAAATATTCGCATGCTTTGCACCCTCTTTTCTGTTATTAATGATCCCCAATCTCCCGAATATCTCAAATCTTTCTTCAACTACTATGGTGTTTCTCGTGTCCGTCAACTTCGCTCTACTGGCAACCTTTCTTTGTCCATACCATCTCACCGAACAGGTTTCATGTCCTATTCTTTCTCTATTCAGGCAGCTCGCCTTTGGAATAGTCTCCCTGTTAAAATTAGACAGTGTCCGAATAGATTTGCATTAAAAAAATCCTTACGTGAGTACTTTGCTGGCAGAACGATGAATTCTTAGTGTTTCTGTTTTGAAAGTTTCATCTGATATCTTATGTATTTGTATGTATGTATATTGTATGTATTTATATGAATATTATATATACAGATATATGTATGTATGTCTATGCCTGTCCATTATTTAACTATACTTGTATATATATATGTAATCACTATGTTGCACCGCCTACAAATTATCTGCTTTGCCCGAAGGTTGACTGGTAGAGAATGCCTCATAGCATTAAGTCCGCCTTTTGTACGATTGTATTTTCTTTTGTGCAATAAAGATTAAATAAAATAAATATCTGTTTATTATTGATTCGTTGACGTCAGTAAAAATTGTCCACCGATAATTTTCTTTTTAACGGGTCACACAGTCTGATATAACTTTTAAGTATTAACATAGTTTTTAAGCCTTATAATATGTAATACTAACACAATGGGATCACTGTTATCTTGAAAATAAATAATAATTGAAATTTAATTAGTTTTGTGTAATGTCGATAAAAATATACAATAAATTGCCGGAAGAATTAAAAGAAGAACCAAGTGAAACAGCATTTATCCGCAAGCTAAAATAATTTCTATTGTCCAAATGTTATTATTCTCTAAATGAATACTTAGAAGAAATTGTAAGTAATACCTAGAATTAAGTGAAAACCTAGATTTATTTTATTATTATGAAAGTGCTTTTCTCCTTATTTGCTGCGCCCAACAGGGTACATAATGTGATCAATAATTATATTTATATTCCATCTGTGTAACCATTATGTGCAATAAATGATTGAGTATTGACATTTCGATTTGTTTAGAAGATCTTTAACAGGGTCATCAATGTCATCATCTGCTGTACAAGGCGCGAATCAAAATAGAATAGAATAGAATAGAATCCTCTTTATTAGCACAGCTGAGTAAAAATATACAAAAGAGAAAAAACTATTGATTAAATATGTAGAGGCAGACAACAGGCCATCTTATCGCTAAAGAGCGATCTCTTCCAGATAACTCTGCATATTTAACATATTATGTGAGTGACCTAATTTTAAATTCTTTAAATAGATTGTTAAATCTTCAACATACAGTGAAAATATATAAATGGGATACCATTTTATATGGTTTTTAATGCATTAACGTTTTTTTAGATAGGATACTTTAAATTTTTTTTGTATGTTTTTGCAAATTCAACCGCGTGTGTGAACTTTCCACTAAAGCCTTACATAAAACGAGTTCTGTTAAAATTACATTAAATTTGGTTAGCGGTACATTTATTGTATTGACATTGCACTTACTTACATTCAAGAGCAATTTAATCAGGTCACTACATATGGCAACTTCCATACAAAATGATCAAATTTTATTGCTTTTGTGTGTATATCTAAACGCAGGATGTAGGTCAAATTAATTGGTTTATTAAATTAAAAAAAATATATAATACGATTAAGAATTTATTAATCAGTTTATTACACTTATACTAGAAAAACAAACTACTTTATGGCCTAAATAAGTGGTACTGATAAAAAAAAAATTTTTGAAAGTGAAACCTATTAACCTAGAATATATTATGCTGAAGCAATCAACATCAGAATCGAAGTGATTTGTTAAAATTTTGTTAGTGAAAAACGTTTTCTCCCGAAATGGAAAATGTATGAAAAAAATGCCTATTGTCAGTAGCTATCCCCTCTTAAAAGCAAAGAAAACTTTAAATCAACAAGAAAAAAGTCAGAATCATATTAGTTTCATAAATAAAAAAGATAATCAAAAAGGTCGAAGAATTCCATACAGGCCGCTCCAAAGTAAAAAATCGTAATTCGTTAATTTCTTCGTAACCGCTACACAGATTCAGATCAGTTTGACGTTTAAAATAACACCGCACCGCGTGTACTGTCAAAATCTCTGCAGACTTTTCTTGGTCTAACTCTATTCAAATATTTCTTAACGTGAAAGTAAAGTATAAAGTACATTATCGGATCTCTAACCGCTTTCTTACATCTGTGCTCATTAGTATTACTATCTTACTGTGCCCTTTTCATTTAGAAACATCAGCTTATACAGCACAATTAAAATACTTGTTATCTATCTATACATACATTAGGAACATCTTTTCACGGTATAGTTAGCTTTAAATAGCGTTTCTTTTTTTTTGCCATTTTTTTTATGTGACCTTTTTTGCAACTTTTGTGTTATTTCCACTCAGAATCACGAGCTCTTTGGTGTATGCTGTTTGCTGATGACATTGTGCTTGTAGGTGAAAACGAACTAGAGGTGCAGAGCAGACTTGAGAAATGGCGGCAAAAATTGGAGAATGTTGGCCTAAAGATCAGCAGATCTAAAACAGAACACATGTTCTGCGATTTTGGCGGTCTCTCCAGTTTTGCTGCCATAGAACTCGATAGCGTTACATTGCCGGTCTGCTCCGACTTCAAGTACCTCGGTTCGCTCGTACAGTGCGATGGCAATATTGACCGTGACGTGAAAAACCGGATTAGCACAGGATGGATGAAATGGCGACAGGTTACGGGAACCATTTGTGACGCCCGTATGCCCCTTCGGTTGAAGGGTAAAATTTATAAAACGATCATAAGACCTGTCGTCATGTATGGATCAGAGTGTTGGGCCCTAAAGGTGAAGGATGAAAAGAGATTGCATGTAGCGGAGATGAGAATGTTAAGGTGGATGTGTGGCGTGACGAGAATGGATAGGATAAGGAATGAGTATATAAGAGGAAGCCTGAAAGTTGCACCCATAACGGAAAAAGTAAGGGCAAATCGCCTAGCATGGTACGGGCATGTGATGCGGAGGGATGAAAGTCATGTGACGAGAAAGGTATTAAGAATGAATGTGGAGGGAAGTACGAGGAGAGGAAAACCGAGGAAAAGGTGGATGGACTGTGTGAAAGATGATATGAAACTAACGCAAGTGAATGATGAGATGACGGGTGACAGAGATGTATGGAAGAAAAAGACATGCTGCGCCGACCCCAAGTGAATGGGACAAGGGCAAGCGAATGATGAATCACGAGCTCTTCCAATCCTAATGGGATAAAAAAATGTTCCAAGGTTTTTTTCCTATTGTGTTACCATATCCCCATATACTTTGTATGTATGTATGTATGTATGTATAAACTCTTTATTGTACAAAGACATAGAACACAAATATGGCACAGAAATAGGCAGTACAAAGGCGAACTTATCCCTTTAAGGGATTTCTTCCAGTTAACCTTTGAGTAGATGAGAACTTTGTATGGCGGTAACAAAAAGGAAAGTTTGAAAAATGTATGGAAATTTTGGGACACTTTTTTTCTCATATATAGGATGAAAAGGGCTCGTGATCCTTACTAGAAATGACAAAGTGTCAGAGAAGATCACATAAAAAAATGGCGAAAAAAAGAACCGCTCTAAAAAGATAGTTAAAGTGTCAAATTATATGTGTCAGGACGGATTTAAAGGCCTATGTCAAATAAAAGTATCATAGGTAAACATATAGGTATGTAGCATAAAAGTAAAAATCCATGATGGAACAAATCGGTTATAATTTATAGGGCTCATGTCTCCCCCCCCCCCCCCTTTCGCTGGGCCCTGGGATGATCTTAGGACAACAGTACCTAGATATTTTTCTAAACTGGCGATACATTTGGCCACTTTAGATGTAACCAACTATTCGTACTGTTACTACAGTACGCATTTCCCATTCAAGAAACTAAGAAAGTTTACGTACACAGAGCAAAAAATCCTAGAAAAATTACCGAATCACTTCACTATTCAAATCCTTGGCACTGTCACTTACACTCGTTTCGGTACACGTTTTTCGGTACGTATATAGCGGTACACGGTACGTGGTACACGTGCTGCGCGGGCGGCGGTCGCGGGAGAATGCGCTGCGCTGGCGCAGCGGCGTGCGCGCTGTTAATGGGAAGTTGTGTTAGAGGATAATGGATAGTGAAATTTTATTATGGATATTTTAAATATTTTGATTTGGTTTACGTTAAGTATCAGATAAACTAATAGGTATTAAATACATTATACATAATCGAATTTAAACTGTTGTGAGACATACTAACATTAAATAATTTCACGGTATACGCGGCACACGTTTTATTCGGCGGCGGTTTTATTCTTAAGAATTTGAATGACTTGTATTTAAAATGTATTTTATTTTTACCCATAAAGATCTGTATATCTGTATCTGTACACGGGCGACGCGGCGCGCGGCAGTACGCAATACACGGTCGTCGTGAACGCTGCTCGCACTATTAGTGCTTGAGAAAGGAGACCTAGGCTCTCCGAAACATGTCGCGCGAGTGACTCAAACAAGTGAGTCTAAACCGTGAAATTATTTAACATTATACATATATAAACTGCCTGGTTACTTGACGCTTTAGGTTAGTCACTTTATTATTATTTAACATTATACATATATAAACTGCCTGGTTACTGGACGCTTTAGGTTAGTCACTTTATTATTATTTAACATTATACATATATAAACTGCCTGGTTACTGGACGCTTTAGGTTAGTCACTTTATTATTATTTAACATTATACATATTATAAACTGCCTGGTTACTGGACGCTTTAGGTTAGTCACTTTATTATTGTTATCACATCTAGGTCAATGTATGTGGAGTTGTTTGTTTTGGTTTGAACATTATAGACAATACATTGTATAGATAAATAGTCATTCAATAATATTATTTACAACGAGTCGACGAAGCGCGCAAAAATATAAGAAAGATCTTAGTTACAGGTGAAAGTCACCATAACTGGGTCCGTTTTATTATAACAAACGTCAATAAAATGGAATATCTTTAGAGACAACCCCTTGCAAAAAAATTTTTTAATTACAATTCAATCAATCAATCAATTTCTTTCAATTTCTTTACAGTCGAAGGCAAAAATATCGATCCGGACAAATGGCTCAAAAATATGTGAAAACGACTTTATTGTCTAAGGTACAGCGTAAGAGCGTACACATTTTTGAAACTTTGGGAATGTATATATATTTATGCCCAACATGTACAACGGTTAAAATTTGGGCTAATATTTTTTTAGTTGAAAATTCCGTGTTCAATATTCAAAATCTCTATCATTAATCATAAAAAGTGTACCTAATGAAAGTATACGATAAAATAAACAAGAAGAGTTGTCTTACTTAAGAAAACTAATTATTGCTTTTTTTCCTCCGAATTGTCTTAAAGTTATGTGAATTCGTTATAAATTAATATTTAATCATTATTATTAAAGTTTTTTTGTTACTAACACTGCTATGGGCAATGCCTGAAAATAAATGATTATTTAATTTAAGAAATAAAACTATGAAAACGGATTATATCGCGTATATTGAATTTATAATACATCCCGACGTTTCGAACTCTTTACAGCGTTCGTGGTCAACGGGTGACTCAATATATAATCCGTTTAATCCGGGGATATAATCCGTTTTCATAGTTTTATTTCATGAGTAACTATCGCGGTAACCGAAGACAATATTATTTAATTTAATTTTAATTATAATTGCATTCGTGAACGAATGATTTTATGATGTAATTGTTGTTGTTATGCTGCAGTAATAAAAAAAAACTTTTTTAATAATAAGACACAAAATAATATCTTATACTTATGGCATTGTTTTAAATGAAATATGCGCAGGCGAACTTCTAACTAAACATAAGGCATTATTAATTATTTGTCAACCTTCAAACAAAGAACTGAGAAAGCAATTGTTCTGTGAGTCATAAATAAACAAATCGACAATAATACAATATAAAAATAAAAAAATACAACAAAAAAATACATAAACTTACAAAAACGATAGCAATAAGTACTACAATAGTAATTATGTTTTAAGAACTTTATTTTCCTCAAAAAAAAATTATACATTTCACTCCATGAATAGATCAAGTAGATCAGTGAGCATCGCAAATTATACAAAAGAAACAAAAACCATAAACTTATTAAATTAAAACTTTTTTGTCACAATAACAAGTAGCAACAGAAAAATGTAATATAACATCATTAATAAAATAAAATAAATTAAAAAGCCTTTTTATTTTACGTACTAGCCGGCCTAGGTACCGGTATATCGATGAGGTCCAGAAAGACCTATGTGAAATCCAAGCGGCTGAATAGCGTCGGATCGCACAGGACAGGAACGGGCCAAGATCCACTTCGGGTCGCTGAGCCAGCGAAGTAAGTATTTTACGTACTTAAGAATTCTACTCCAAAGTCGGTTAGGAACCAACCTACAAGATCAGCTTCCCCTTAAGAGGATGCAACCGAACGCGGAAGCTCGCGCTGACCGCGGCCCGACCAACTTAACTTTACCGTCCGTGACCACTTCGCCTCTACCAAGTAATTACTACTATTACTAGTACTACTACTACTAAAGTTACTAGTAGGCGTAAAGCCAGGAAATTAGAAGGGAACAAAAGATTTAGCGCCATGCGATTTTTTTTTTTTATACTACGTCGGTGGCAAACAAGCATACGGCCCGCCTGATGTTAAGCAGTCTCCGTAGCCTATGTACGCCTGCAACTCCAGAGGAGCTACATGCGCGTTGCCGACCCTAACACTCCTCTCCCTCGAGCTCTGCAAACCTTACTCACCGGCAGGAACACAACACTATGAGTAGGAGGTAGGATCTTGCGATTGAAGATAAATAAATTATTTAATTAGACACAAAACTTCTCTCTTATTAATGATAACTAGTTTTTTAATTAACCTTCAATATATTACCAAAGATAGATACATATATATTACGAATCCTGCTACCACGTGACAGGCATAGCCTAGTGTGGGGCCACAGGATATCGACTAATGTTAACAATGTTCTTAGGGTTCCGTAGCCAAATGGCAAAAAACTTATAGATTCGTCATGTCTGTCTGTCCGTCCGTATGTCACAGACACTTTTCTCTGAAACTATAGAAACTATATTGTTGAAACTTGGTAAGTAGATGTATTCTGTGAACCGCATTAAGATTTTCAAACAAAAATAAAAAAGCAATATATTTTGGGGGTTCCCCATACTTGGAACTGAAACTCAAAAAAAATTTTTTTTCATCAAAAATATTTCTTTTAAATCAATGAAGGGTACACGGAAAGAACATGTCTAGTCACTTTTTTCGGAAAATTAGATTTTCATTTCAAAATGTAGGGAGCATCAGAGTGGTATCAAAAGATATAATTAATGAACTATTAGTTATATCTTTTGCTACCACTGTATAATATATTGTAACACAACTTTTTTTTAAGTTAAAAAAGACCTGGTCACGGAATTTCCATACATTTTGACATGGTTCCAAATTTTAAAACCGCGATTACTAAAGTGACTAGACATGTTCTTTCCGTGTACCCTTCAAATATTCTTATTCTTATTTTTAAGATTTGGCGCTGGTTTTTAACTTTTATGTCCATTACTCTGAAAATCTACGTATCGCCAGGTCCTTCTGTTATAATATCACTATTATACACTAATATCACAGAACATATATTACATATTTTATGCCGGATAAAGATATATGATACATGTAAAATAAATAAGATAAAAAAAAAGATATAGGTACGATACGACTGAAAAAAAAAAATGAAAATAAGATAAGTTTTCGTGTTTTTTTGGGTAAAAACGGGACCCTATTAATAAGACTCCGCTGTCCGTCTGTCTGGCTGTCCGTCTGTCACCAGGCTGTATCTCATGAACCGTGATAGCTAGACAGTTGAAATGTTGATAGATGATGTATTTCTGTTGCATCTACAACAACAAAGACTAAAAACAAAATAAAATCAATATTTTAAGTGGGGCACCCAAACTTCAAACGTGATTTTTTTGCCGTTTTTTTGCGTAATGGTACGGGAACCCTTCGTCCGCGAGTCTGACTCGTACTTGGCCGGTTTTTCATATCAAGCAAACTAGGTTTTCTTTCACGGATTGACGACCGGTCTGGCCTAGTGGGTAGTGACTCTGCCTGTGAAGCCGATGGTCCTGGGTTCGAATCCCGGTAAGGGCATTCATTTGTGTGATGAGCACAGATATTTGTTCCTGAGTCATGGGTGTTTTCTATGTATTTAAGTATTTATATATTATATACACCGCTGTCTGAGTACCCATAACGCTAGCCTCCATGGGCTTACCGTGGGACTTAGTAGTCAATCTGCGTAAGAATGTCCTATAATATTTATTATTTATTTATTATTATTAGGTTTTGATTGGAGTCTGACCTTGCAATTATAGTCTAGTTTTAAAGTGATGTTCTTCATGGCTTTTGTCATTGTGTAAAAAGTGTAAGCTTGTAAAGGCTCTCTTTGTCTACCTATGTATAGGCAGTTCATGTAATGCCTAAGACCACAGGTGGACTTTTTGCAGTTCACTCTATACAGTTCTCGTCTTCGAAAAATAATGTTCGTGAGTTGGCCGCCCGCAAACGTAACTTGGTGTATTGGTGTAACGGTCAAGAATCAAGATGGCGACACGACAGTTTATGATGGTAAGTAATAAAGGTAATGGGTGAGTGCTTTCCGGACTTTCTTATACGATCTCAAGGTTGAACTGAAAAAAAAAACCCGGCCCGCACTTGGCAGTCGGACTCGCGCACCGAGGGTTCCGTACTTTTAAGTATTTTTGTTGTTATAGCGGCAACAGAAATACATCATCTGTGAAAATTTCAACTGTTGAGCTATAACGGTTGATGAGATACAGCCTGGTGACAGACGGACAGACAGACAGACAGACGTTTTTACAAAAAAATGTAGGCGCGAAGAGTTGACGTAGAAAATTTTAATTTTGTGCCTTTTTCAACTGACAAGGTGGGTGTGTATATATATATAGAGTATATGTCACTTTTATTCGTTTACTTGTTTTCATTAAAATAAACTTAATGGTTCTTTATTTATAAGTAATTAACAACGGGAAAAAACAATGGTTCTTAAAACAATTCGCCCTTATACCTACTTAGATTTATTTATTTCCATGACATAGCTGTTTTGTTTTGATTTTTTACAATAGTGTTACTATAAAATTATTATAAAATTAGATTAACAATGAGACTTTAAAAGATGTACAATTTCATATGCCTGTATCATAAAATCATAATTTGTTAGCAATTATTGCAATACATTTGGGCCGACCTCCAACGAACGCAAGCGCCTACTCATGTTGTCATAGCAAAGTTTAGATTAGATAATTTTATTTAGCTATTTTAACCTGACAGGCGCTTATTTATTGAGGTAGTCATCTGCAGAGATATTTGACCCCCTGCGGCCCCTGTAAACAAATGTCTATGCAAGGGGGGGGGGGCAGTCATCTCTGCAGCCGACTGTACATTGATGGAAGGGTATAATTGAGATTTATTTCCTTCAGTTACACAGAAAAGAAAGTAATAATGATACTATTCTTGTTAATTTTTATATGTATTTAAAGATGATTTTAAAAGGATTTTTTTATATAGTCGTCGGTAGCAATCAAGCATACGGCCTGCCTGATGGTAAGCAGTCACCGTAGCCTATGGACGCCTGCAACAGATTTTATATGCGCTTTGCCGACCCTTAAAAGGATAAAATTTGCATTGTAAATGCTAAATAAAATAAAAACAACGGGTTGCACTCCGGGAGTGCCGGCAGAAGTGAAAACTTGAATATTGTATTTTACCACATAAATGATAGTACTGATAATTAAGCAAATCGTGCAAAATTATTTCCTAACCATTCCAAAATATCAATCACTTCAACAATATTCATTTATTGCGCTATCGTACACAAACATAACAATTTTTATTACATTCAAAATTTAACACTTCAGAACTATTACAATTATTTAACATTAAAAAGTTTATCTCTCAGAAAAATCAACTTCCATCCATAATTTCGATCATATCATCATATCATATCATATCGTTTATCATATCATATCGTTTATTTTCATAATAGGATTTTACAATCTCTTTATGACGTCAAACAATTGTATTTACTTAAAAATTAAATATTAAATAACATTATCTATGTTACACTATGCACATACTTATTAACTCCAAGGGTTAACGTCTTCTAAATAGTCTGATATTTTATAATATCCATTTTTGCACAACTTACGTTTAATGACCGATTTAAATTCATTTAATGGCAAACTTTGAATATCCAAAGGAATTTTGTTGTAAAAACGAACACGGTCAGGTCACGTGTCCGTCTTACGAATTTTCAATCTGTCTGTCACGTGACCTGTCGCGAAGTCTGTCGCGAGTTTAACATTTTTCCCCATCACAAAAAGTGCATAGCGCCGCTAAAGAAGATTTCACTTCAAAAAATATGTATTTACATTATTTATTAGTGAACTATGTCTTCCTTAATAATTCCTTGAATGTTATTATTCAACTTTAGAGTCATACACCGCCATGAGCGACCTTCCATAGTCGCGGGGCGATCATTCATCGAAGCCCGGCAAGCCCGTCACTCGGTCAATGCAGTCAAGGCTTACGCACGGTACATTAAATATAGGGTTGTCTCCACCAATGTTTATTTAATTATCAATTAAGAATAATACGAATGCACGAAGTACAGCAGCCGCGGACACTCGTGATTGAGGAAGGATTCCCGACAAATCCGAAAGATGTCGCCAAAAGCGACTAAAAATAATAGTGAGTGAAACCGTACTGATCTATTTTAAGAATAAAATAAAAACAGTTTAATTAACTTCCGTAAGACACAGACATATTAAATACGCACTCACGGGTCACTCGCATTTTTTAAGTCAATATTCGACGCAGTTGCAACATATTTAATAAAAACATGTTTAAATTAATTTTGTGTAACTAGAACTAGTGTAAGACGATATTACTTGTCAAATGTTATATCATAGTTCTAGGTCAACAGGATTCATCTTGATTCCTTTGAGTGTCGAAATATGTATACATTTTTTGCGACTAAACGGCCATATCTTTTTGTTACGTTAACTTAGAAGCTTGAAGGGGCTGCAGACCTAAATATATTATGGTTTTAATATCAGCTCGATACCTCCACGCGTTCTCGAGATAAAGGGACTTGACAGACAGACGAACGGACGGACGGACGGACGGACGGACGGACAGACGGACAGACGGACAAACGGTCGGTGATCCTATAAGGGTTCTGTTTTTTCCTTTTGAGGTACGAAACCCTAAAAATTACCTGAAGATGTTGATGTGCGTAGTTTACAGCCTGTAAACGTTTGCAACTCCGATGTTAAACAAAAACTACCACAAAAATACGTTTGGTTAATTTAAATGACATAAAACCAGAATTTAAGGCCGTTCCATCGGTGTGCCGCTGTCACTGTCACATTTCGCAAGAAAGAACGGCAAAGATCATGCGCGCCAAGTATCAATTTTGATCGAATTTTGTCGATTTTTATTTATTTTAAAAACGTTACCTTACAATACCGAAATTCGGAAAGCTATGAAATTACTATTTAAGTTAAGATTGTTTTTTTTCTTTTTTTGTTTATTCACATAATAAATAACAGAGTAAAGTTTGGTTAAAAGTCCGAGTTAGAGGTTACTTCGGGAATTAATTGTATCGAGCGAAATGTCATAATT
Organism: Cydia strobilella; assembly: GCF_947568885.1. Classification (NCBI taxonomy): domain Eukaryota; kingdom Metazoa; phylum Arthropoda; class Insecta; order Lepidoptera; family Tortricidae; genus Cydia; species Cydia strobilella. Next base: position 10,184,170 of record NC_086061.1, read on the forward strand.
CGTGTATCGGAAGCTACATGTTATTAAAGATAATATAGTCAAGGACTACATATATTTTTTCCACGTCTATGAATATTAACGCCTTTTAGAAAAACATGATCTTATAAGGAGATTTTTCGCCTTCCGGCTCAGGGAACCTCCTTAAAAAGTGACCCAAGCGAATGTGACCATGGCCATGGCGAGTATGGCAACGAATGACAAGAAAAAGTTAATTCACTCACAGGATTGTCGGAAATGCAGCTAACATAGATTGCCAACCCTATTGTAACCCACTCCCGCGCATACTTATCGCAGTTTAGCGCTGCACTTGTTTAAGGGCGTTGCGCAACGCATAACTGCCAGTTATCGCCAACGTCCTAAATATAATAAGGTCCTAAGATTTACGAGTAGGAGTTCAGAAGAATTACGGCATCTTGCCCGCAATTGGCAATTAAGTAGAAATGTTTTAAGTAGTAGTAATATTCACTTTTCATCATACTCGCTCAATAAATGTGGAATTGCACGCAGGCTTAGCGGGAACTATAGAAAAAGCGTTTCCCCTAGGGAGCTTTTTTTTTCATCTATGTTTAAATTTGTAGGTCCTCGCTTTCAGTACGGGCGGCCTACAACTCTTATTACTTAGGGAGTAATGAAGTTTCTAGTATTATAATTAACAGTTTTTTGTCTTTATACTTCATTTCTGTATCTTCATTATGTGTAACTCGGGGCGTAATAATATTGCAAACTCGAGTCTATAAATCGTTCCGGCAAGTCGTCGCGAATTAACTATACTCTCGTTTACAATATTTAACTTACGCCCCATGTTGCACAATGTACTATTATTGTACACAACACAGGATTACAAAAATAAATTACAGTAATGGAAGTACAAAGGCGAACTTATCCCTGTAAGGGATCTCTTCCAGCTAACCAAGAAAGGCATAGAGAAATAAGTAAGCCAGTCTATACAACTGTCTCCTTAACTCTAAATAATAAAATAAAAAGCCTTTTATTTCTCGCAAACATAATTAAGACTAAATTTTTCCATACTAAAATATTTATTTTATATTATGATTAACACTTTAATTATTTTTAGGGTTCCGTACCTCAAAAGGAGAAAACGGAACCCTTATAGGATCACTCGTGCATCTGTCTGTCTGTCTGTCCGCCTGTCACAGCCTATTTTCTCCAAAACTACTGGACCAATTAAATTAAAATTTGTTATACATATGTAAGTTTGTGACCCAAAGACGGTCATGTAACGTAAACAAATGAATTTTAAACATGGCGGCCACTTTTGGGGGATTAATGACAAAATTAAAAAAATAAAGTTTTTCAAACTATATCTTGTTACATATCAAATCAAAGAGCTCATTGTAAGAATCTGAAATATATTTTTTTTAAATTTTAGCGTAAACAATTTAAAAGTTGTTCAAGAAAATAAGCAAAAATTACCATTCCCCCCCCTCCCCCCTTTATCTCCTAAACTACTGGGTCTAAAATTTTGAAAATATACACAAAATTGATCTTTATCTATAGATTACAGGAAAACCTATTAGAAATGTGCAGTCAAGCGCGAGTCGGACTTAATTTAAGTGAATCTCCTGTACAGTACTATTATTTTATTCTGTGGTCGTGCTACATGATTTCGTACTTAATACATTAAAGGTTGTATGGGAGGTATGGTAAAACGTATGATTAATAACTAAAATTAGCCTAAAAGTTATTACTTATTAAGCTCAAATCTTATTACAAATAAGTTTTCTTAAATTCGCCAAACTTATTTAGGTTTTATCTATGTATGGAGTGCATGAACACTCAGCTTACTTATGCTCTCGCGCATACCTTATTGCAGGTTAGCTGCACTTGTTTAGACGAATTGCGCAAATCAAATAACTGCCAGTTATCGCCAAGGCTGCCTCCGATAAGGATATGACAACATTCAAATGTTTTGCAAGTCAATATTTCTATTTGTTTTTTGGTCATTCTCCGTCCAATGGCGTTCTCATTAGGAGGATTGTGTTTTCTAATCCAATCCATTTCTCAATTCCATCTCCATTTTCAATCGTACGGCAAGAAACATCTGTGCCTGATGCTGATGTCAGCAGTTGACCACGACCTTCAAAGAGTACAACGACAAAGGAGGAAGGAAGGAAGGATTCCATTTCTGTATAAAAGCCAGTTAAATTAGATCCAAAAAGCGTTTTGAGGAATGAATTCCCAGCAAGCTGGAAATCATTTTAATATCTTCATTTGGTCCTAAATGCGTATAATCAGAGTTTGCTCCATCCCAGGAGGTGTGTGTGGACTGTGAATACATTTTGGGAGCCTTGGAAGATACATTTTACCGTGGATTGACAACCATTCGATCGGACAGACGGACAGACTAGACGGACAGCAAAGTCAGTAATAGGGTCCCGTTTCTTTGGTCACGGAACCTTAATAAGTATAGTAGATATTTTAACTATTATAACACAGGAGATCCTAATAGTATTTGGACCCGGGTATATCCTTAAACTACGTCCGGACCCGGGTATGTTCTTAAACTACGTCTAAAAGAGAGGTATGGGCACTGTGAATGTCATCTCGCTTTGTGTGGTAGGGCACAGGACAGCGGATGTCATTCCAGATCTAGAGCAGAGCCCAACTGGGGAAGTACCTCCACAGGGTCCACCTTACAGAAAACCGCAGCCAATTAAAACTAGACCCTACTCATAGTGTTGTGTTCCTGCCGGTGAGTAAGGTTGCCAGAGCTCAACGAGGGTGCGGTTAGGGTCGGCAACGCGCATTAAACTCCTCTGGAGTTGCAGGCGTACATAAGCTACAGACTGCTTAACATCATGCGGGCCGTAGTATTAAAAAAAACCACTCCTATATACTTGTCACCATTACAGCTTATATCTCGGCACGCGCACAACTCCCCAATCCAAAACAGATTAAGCGACACCAGTTCAATATGAACATACGACCTTTTTAATACAGCATTTTATAAACATGCTCATGAATTTAGGACGTAAGCGCCAGTAATTTTGTATGAGGAAATTCCTTTTTTCTTTCAATTCAAACGTTCCATAATCTCGCTCAATTCCAAAAGACGTAAGTGACAGTAGATTTGTATTGGGAAATAGCCTTTTTGGTAAACATTTTGTTACATTTGTCGAGGTGTTTCGCAAGCTCGCATCGATTGGAATGTAGAAGCAGCGGTCCAAATGTGATTTGTGCGTGTGCCTATTTACTTTAAGTTATTTCTAGTATTTTCTAGGTTCTAGGAATTCTAACTTAGGTAGTTACGTTGAAGGCATGATTACCTGATTGGAGTGATATTTTTATGTATAATATACAAATCAATATGTTCAGCTGATCAACCATTTGCTTTGGTCAAGTTACGAAAATTGACCCACTTAAAAATTTTCGAAACAAGATGCGCTTATTTTGAGACATAGTGCAGATAAATACCTATTTTTCGTTCATAATACCAAAGATAGATATAACTCCGTAATAGATGGATACAGTCTAAGGAAAAAACGTGCTATACAGGCGGTCAGAATCCTGATGGAAAAACATCGAATAAACAAAAAAGACCTGCATCTTGCATTCATTGACCTCGAGAAGGCTTTTGATAGGGTGCCCCGTAAACTGGTGTGGCAGGCTCTAAGGGCGCAGAAAGTGCCTGAATACTATATAGACCTAATACGAGACATGTACCACGACGTCAGTACAAGAGTCAAAACCTTAGCAGGCTTAAGTAATGCGTTCGAGGTCAAGGTGGGCGTTCATCAGGGATCTGCACTCAGCCCGTTCTTGTTCAATCTTGTGATGGACTATCTCACAAACCACATTCCGGCACCATTACCTTGGACGATGCTGTACGCCGACGATATCGTACTGGCGGCTAATACTGCACAACATCTGCAAGTATTTTTAAATACCTGGACACATTCTCTCGAGAAGCATGGACTCCGAGTGAGCAGGAGTAAGACAGAGTATCTGAAATGCCCATTCAGCGGGAACACAACCCCTGAAACAATCTGCATCGGATCAACACCCATCCCTACAGTCAACAAGTTCAAATATCTGGGCTCCATGCTTACGGCGGATGCCAATATAGATGCCGATGTTACGCACCGAATAAATGTAGCGTGGCAAAAATGGCGGACTCTCACCGGAGTTCTGTGTGACCCCCGCATGCCTATAAAAACGAAGGGCAAAGTCTATAAGACAGCAGTTCGCCCGGCATTACTGTACGGATCGGAATGCTGGACAGTAAAGAAGACACACGAGCAAAAAGCCCACGTAAACGAAATGAAGATGCTGCGGTGGGCGGGAGGGGTGACCAGGATGGACAGGGTGCGCAACGAGCACATACGGGGTAGTTTTAAGGTCGCGCCTATCACAGACAAAATGATAGAGTCCCGCCTTAGATGTTATGGCCATGTAATGAGACGCAGTGAAGACCATGTGGTAAAAATCGCTCTAAACTTACCAGAACGTAAGAAAGGTATCGGCCGCCCGCCATTGACCTGGTGGTCTAACATAGAGAGAGACCTCAAGAAAACCCAATTGCCAAAACCGACAATCCAGGACCGACGGGCCTGGCGCAAAAATGTGAGGAGACCCGACCCCAGATAACGGGAGCAGGGACGGACAAAGAAGAAGAAGAGTCTAAGGAAAAAACGTGCCTCGAAACGTGTTCTCCATACAAACGTAGTTAAGCTCTAATTTTAAAACGACTAGCTAAGGTCTGTTTTTTTATTCCGTAGACTAAAATGACGTTTCATGTGTAAGACATGACATTTCTTAGTACCACATGAAATGTCATTTTAGTCTATGGAATAAAAAAATAGAATATAGATTGCTCTGAAACTTTGTACTTACAATAAGATAAGTATATATCTAGGTCTGAAATTAGTTTATGTAGCTTTAGATACCATAGTAAAAAGAAATCAGCAAATTTAAGATTTTCATACAAAACTGGAGCTATATAAACTAATTACAGACCTAGTTAAACCTCATGCCATTGCATATGCAAAGTTTCGTTACAATCCAACACGTAGTTTTAAAATGAGACCGAAACTCCGTTTGTATGGGAAGGTGAAATTCGGCCGAGCTTGCCGGGGACTTCCTTTTACTATAACAGTAACATTTATCTACATAAACGAATTTGTTTAAAAAAATTAAAAATGTGTTTTTGGGAAAATAGAAGAGGAAAGATGCTTGGACACCTGCTACGACACGACGAATTTATCACAAACATAATTGAAGGGAGAGTTGAGGCAAGGAGACGGAGGGGGAGACCAAGGAGAACATACATAGATCAAGTAAAGAAAAAACTCAACGTCGTGTCGTATCAGGCTGTCAAGGAGAAGGCGGAGGACCGACACATATGGAAATCGCTCCACCGACAAGAGTATAACTCTTAAATACCTATATATGATAATGATGATGATGAGCAAAGATACCCCTGGAGGCAAAGTTGGCGAGTTTGGCGGTAGGTCTACTTTGTTTCACCAACTGCGATGTGTTGAGATGAGAATCGGGGCCAGGCAGACGATCGCATACCAGCCAAATGTCACCCGGTTCCCGCGCAAAGGCCGCCCGAGGTCGTACAGGTTGGCTGGTACTTACAACACAACGTAATAGATGAGATCCATTTGGTTATTTATAAGGCTGCGTTTCCACCAGAGATTTGAGAGGATGCGTTGCGAGGTATGTGTTTGTTAAGAACCAATAGAATGCACATCTCTGGCCCCTATTACACCACGGCTACAATTAGCTCCATGCATGAATTTATTTTTATTTTTGGATTCATAATTTATATCGTTGGAACACCGGAAATGATAAAAATACTTTTGTAAACCTTAACATTATTTTATTAAAAAATATTTAAAATGTTGAAAATTTTTGAGCGGTTGAAACGCTCATAATTTTTGGCGCGAATTCGATAGAGCGTGATGACGTCACACGTTGGGCGGCCTAACTGACGTTTGCTACTAATGACACTAATCTGTTGAACGCGTGACGTCACGTGGCGTTTCGAGCGTTTCGCTCACTAGCTTTTCGCGGGTAAATTTTTGTACTTTTTATTTATAATTTTAAGTGATTAAATGGTAATTTAAAAACGGAAATGCATTTGTAACATGATATAACGGTAACAAACATCCGAATAAAACATATTTCGTTCAAATATAAACTTCATGCATGAGGCTAATTGTCAGTGACATATGTCGAGCGACAATTGTCAAGCGACAGGTCTACAATTTTATAATTAACCGATAATTCCACATATGTCATATTATGTGACAATTGCAGATCTTGTAGATGTGACTGTGTGTGTGTGTTGGTACATCTACGACACCATAGGTACACCAAGCTGGAAAAAAGCATGCCGATATATTTTTTCTTTCACTTTCAGTGCGACCCTAAGGCACAGGGCGGACAAGCTATACATCAAAAATTATTTGCGTTTCTATGTGTGAACGGCACGTCTGTACACGCGGCATGCATCATTGTGTAAGTTGCTTAAAAATCGAACTGAGCGGCCGGCAAACGGCCGTCAATCTGCTGTCGCGGGGCGAGGTAATTCGCATCGGGGCGGGACGGTGCGTGGCCGTTCTGTATGACAATACTATTACTTATTCTGTGGTTTGGCGTTTGTAAATTACGATTATCATCTTCCATTGCAAAACAAGTGCGACCCTAAGGTCACATCTACGCTGGTCTGCTGGATTCTAGTCGCGTGCGGTAAGGCAAGGTCTGAAGCCTGGTCGAATGGGTACATGCTATTAGGCAACTGAGGTCAGCTAAGGTACTATTGCAACGTTTCATGCCTACTTGCCTACCCATTCATCTGACACCAGTGATCTTAGAAATTATAAATACTTGATGTCCTCGATGGACTTTCAAATAATAGTTGAAGTTTACATAGTATAAAACAAAGTCGCTTTCCGCTGTCTGTCTGTCTGTCCCTATGTATGCTTAGATCTTTAAAACTACGCAACGGATTTTGATGCGGTTTTCACCTATCAATAGAGTAATTCTTGAGGAAGGTTTAAATGTATAAATTGTAAAGGTTTTGTGTAAACCGTGCGAAGCCGGGGCGGGTCGTTAGTTTTTTTATAATTAGTAGTTGTCAGAGCTTTAGTGCAGGCGTGCGGTTTTCAATCCGGGTTTACCCCGGCTTGTAATAGGCCAATGAGTTTTTCTGAACGTCTTTACGAAATACCATTTGATATTAAATCACATTTAGAAACGGGTCTATCGCGAATTTATTTTGTTACCTTTATTTACCGACGTTTCGACACAGGTTTCACTGGTCGTGGTCGCGGCTAACTGACGTCCCAGCAAAATGTCCAAACAGAGATTTGTATGACTACCCGAAAGGGACTACGCGAAAGTTTTAAATGTTATACCATTTGATATTTAGATACCGGTCGCTTTTCTGTGAAGGAAAACTTCGGGCGCAAATACCTTTATATATTAATTTATTCGTTTAATTAATCATAATTCTAATCATAGTTCCTAATCTAATATTCTGATATTCATTAGTTAAACATAATTGTATTTATTTCAGTTAATGTAATGTATAATTTCTCCAGCTATTTTTTGTTGTATATTATTTTTGTCGCGGAACATCTTTTGTATCTCATTTTTGATATGTTTATATGGCTGTTTGGTTTCTTAATAAACAAAAAAAATCGTTCAAAATACAGCGTCCATCCATACTTATACTTATAATATTATAAATGCGAAAGTCTGTTTGTCTGTCTTTCTGTCTGTGTGTTCCCTCTTCACGCTTAAACCGCTGAACCGATTTAGAGAAATTTGGCATTTAGATAGGGAGTCCCTGAGAAGGACATAGGATAGTTTTTATCCCGAAAATCATCCCTTAAGAAAGTAAAAAGCGGGGTGCAATTGAGATAATTAACGAAGTGCCTGTTAATTTGTGTGCATAATATGCTCAAATTTAGATTGCTATAAGATTTTTTCCAGGCGCTATTCTTACTCTAGCTGCGGTTACTAAGTCCACGCAGACGAATTCGCGGGCAAAAGCTAGTACACAAATAAAATGACCACGCCATAGAATGATAGGATACTCATAGTGGCTGATTTTTTTTCCACATGTCATCCAACATCCGATGTCGGATCGGACAAGGTGAAAACGCTCTAATAGCCACCAATTTATGCTTAGCAAAAATTAATAGTAAAATATCAAGGACCTTCATAAAAAATGCAATACATATAAGTAAACAAAAATAAATAAATCCTTAAAGTAAAAATTATAAACAAAACTTAAAAACTACATAAAACTACAACTAAAACTATAAATAAAAAACCGGCCAAGTGCGAGTCGGACTCGAGCACGAAGGGTTCCGTACTATTACGCAAAAAACGGCAAAAAAATCACGTTTGTTGTATGGGAGCCCCCCTTAAATATTCATTTTATTCTGTTTTTAGTATTTGTTGTTATAGCGGCAATAGAAATACACCATCTGTGAAAATTTCAACTGTCTAGCAATCACGGTTCATGAGATACAGCCTGGTGACAGACGGACAGACAGACGGACAGACGGCCAGCGGAGTCTTAGTAATAGGGTCCCGTTTTTACCCTTTGGGTAAACCCTAAAAACTGTCTCTAGATCAGTGCCTCGTGGCAGGGTGCCAAGAAGGCTGGCGGCATTGCCGCGCTGTACGGCAATGCCAATCCGTTGCGCGAGGTAATAGGAGCCAGCTACCATCTGTGAAAATTTCAACTGTCTAGCTATAACGGTTCATGAGATACAGCCTGGTGACAGACGGACAGACGGACAGACATACGGACAGACGGACAGCGGAGTCTTAGTAATAGGGTCCCGTTTTTACCCTTTGGGTAAACCCTAAAAACTGTCTCTAGTTCAGCGCCTCGTGGCAGGGTGCCAAGAAGGCTGGCGGCATTGCCGCGCTGTACGGCAATGCGAATCCGCTGCGTGAGGTAATAGGAGCCAGCCCTCCTGTCACCCGTCGCCTCCACGAGGCGCTTCGCTAGCTCCTTAAAGATGCCGTGAGAAAATGCCTTCATAAAATAACTTTAAATTATTAAAACAATCATAACTTAAAATTCACTCATTCACGGTTACAAGATATAATTAATTATGAATCTTCGACTCAGTGACGACTGTGGGTGGTAGCTTACCATACAATGGGGTAATCAAATCGTATTGCCGACCCATTTCGATAAAGCACTCGAGCTATGGGTAGTTTCAATCAGCAAAATCCTTATATTTGCTTACTTATTATTTTCTTAAGAACGCACAAAAATAACACAAAAATATCTACAAGTTTTGAAGTTACCCAAGGTAAAAATATTTGTAGTATTATGTAAATAGTATGTCGTTTATTTCACTTTAATTTTACACATTTCAATAGATTTGCTTATTATAGACAAATAACATTATCTGTAATGTAGCTTTTCTTGTTCATTATGTATACTAGTTACAACAGGTTAGGATATTATGACTTAGGTATGTTTTTCCGTTGTTTGACCATATTATATGGCAAAAGTTATCATATAACATCATCTTTTATTTTTCTATTATTTATTTTTTTATTTTTTTATTTATTTTCATATCATATCAGCCCTATAGGCCTCTCGATCCGTCCCGGTCCTGAGCTAATCTCATCCATTTTTTTCCTACGTAGAATATATTTTTAGGACTTCAATGAATCGTGTATTTTTTTATCTTGGCCGGTAAGGGTTAAGGCGTACACAATAATAATATGGCTAAGCAGTTAGTTAGGATTTTGCTAATTCTAACTAACCGTGGCTCTAGTACAAATAGAGTCACGACAGAAATAACTACAGAAGGTCGATTAAGATACTAATTACAAATTAGAATTATAAAATGGAGTTGGGTATAATTGCTTTCTGCCAAGGCATTGACATTCCATAAATATGACCCTGAATTTCACTGCCATGTTGAATTACAGACCAATTCGAAAATTCGAACGTACACTGATATCAGAATTACATCTAACTGATGCCATTGAGTTACGCATTTAGCTTGTACTTATCCGTACATGTAGGCTGTGATGTAGGTATTGGGGCGAGACTGACTATCTAGACACGCGGTAGCGTGTCCAGCCTAGTTTAAAGAACGAACAGTGCCCTGTTTATTAAATGCTTGTAGCTTGTAATACAAGCGGAACTCACTTTTTGACAGCTTCTGTTAGAAAGTATTACAAGCTACAAGGTTTTGATAAACAGGGCACTGGTGACGCAGCAAACGTGTGTCATATTACACAGACTATTTCGGTAACTAAATAAATAAATATTATAGGACATTCTTACACCAGATTGACCCACGGTAAGCTCAAGGCTTGTTTTATGGGTACTCAGACAACGATATATATAATAAATAACATGAATCAAGTATGATTCTGATGTTAGTCAGACTTCGTTTCGGCCTACAAATACATGAGAGCCATTTCTTATTTTACGGCCCTAAGGGCCTGTTTCACAATGTCCAAGTAAAGTCCTGAATAAGCTACTTACCACTTATCTGACGAATAAAGTCATCGTTGGCGTTTCACAATCTCCAAATAAGCTTAACTGGTAGATAAAATGCTTTTTTTGTAGGAAATTTTATCTGGCAGTTAATTTTATTTGTTAATTAGCTAACCAATACTTTATTTGGACATTGTGAAACAGGCCCTAAGTATATTAAGGGTCCCCGGCAAGATTAGTTCTCCATACAAACGTAGTTAAGCTCTTATTTTGAAACGAGTAACTAACTTGCTCTGAAACTGTGTACTTACAATAGGATAAGGTATATCTATGTCTGTAATTAGTTTATGCAGCTTCAGATACCATAGTTAAAAAAACTTGTTTTTGCTCTATTTCGTTTGTTTTATAAACTGGAGTTATATAAATTAATTACAGACCTAGATATACCTCATGTCATTGTATGTGCAAAGTTTCATTACAATCCAACACGTAGTTTTAAAATGAGAACGAAACTCCGGTTGTATGGGAAGGTGAAATTCGGCCGAGCTAATATACTATTTCGGTATGCATGATCCTTGAGAGTCCTTTTGTATATTTTGAGTACTGTTGAACTTATCACGAACAATCGATTTTATGACGCGTTTTATCGCAAAACGTTTATAGGCATACAATCGGTTTACAATTCACACGGATGACCGTTTCATAGCAAACACTGGGTATATAATAGTTCTATAGTGTCCTTTTATAATATGTGCACCCAGGGATCGGATACCGGTATTTTTTGTATGGGAAAGAAAAAGGTGTTTTTTTTTCGTTCTTTGTTAATTATTTCATTTCTAATTGGGCAATCTAACAATACGAAGTCGTTACATAGAAACACACATGAGCTATGAATTAATTCCCTTACCGCAAGAATTATGAAAGGTGTGAAAAAATAAATCTTTGACGATTCTTTCAAATGCAAAATGGCCAAATTTTACCACATTGAAAGTTAAATTATGGTCCCAGTTTAGTGCCTAATTGTGCGCAATCGCAACATTGCAACGTGCAAAGCACCGCTAACCGCATGACAATTCAAACGTCAAAGAAAAAAGAAGATCGCCACTCGTAGATGACATTTACCGTAGATACGGTTAGCCTTCATTATAACATTGAAAACCTTCGCGCTTTGAACACATATTAAATCACATTTATGATCGGATCTATCGCGAATTTATTTTGTTACCTTTATTTACTGATGTTTCGACACAGGTTTCGCTGGTCTTGGTCGCGGCTAACTGACGTCCCAGCAAAATGTTAAAACAGATATGTGTACCCCTCACACAAACGTCGGTAAATAAAGGTAACAAAATCAATTCGCGATAGACCCGATTATAAATGTGATTTATTAAATTCATTATGGTTTGCCAGCGCTTACGATATATAGGTACGTATAAAACCAATGCGTGCCAAAATGTTATTTTCCTACAAAAAAAAGATTGTTCGAAATTCATAACATTTACGAATAACCAAGGAGACCAATCCAAACATACATTTTGACATCTAAATGACACGGACGAATTGTATGGACAACTACGAGCGAAATGCATGCGGTCGTGTCAAAATGATATGTAGCAACAAAAAGCTTTACGAGGAAATGAAAAAACCTGACTGGAAAAATATGTGCCGGATCCTAAACAAAATCATTAGCGGAATATTAACGTGCATACTCTGCACTGCATACAGTTTCGGATGCAGCTAAGCGGAATATATATTTTTTTTCTGCCAAAATACGGAGCATTTCCGAATTGGTCACAAAGCATCACATATTTTTACCAAGGTAGTGTCGTCATATACTTATGGCTCCAATGGAGGATCAGATATTTGTGCATGGCTGCCCACAGTCATATATTTATGCTGGTGACTGTACATACATAAAACGTTATAGACCTAAATAGATTTAATCACTGCTATTAAAGGCTCAAAGTCATAGTAATTAGATTGAAATTGATAGAATATTTTGTCACAGAATAAAGGCTCCATATCACCTATTTAAAATCATTAAGTGAAATGAATCATATTAAAGTTAATCCTATTATTCCTTGACAACCATTATAAAAACACCTTACCGATTTTACCTTATCTATCATCTACAATAAATCCATCTACATCACACATGATACGGAACAATCAAAGTGCAACCTAACGGTCTACAGATTAAGGTCACAAATTGAATAGATCTGAAACGGGTTCGTGATTGATATTGAGTTTTGATTTTGTGATTAATCTTGATGACATCGTAAGCTGGTCAATAAATATCGCCGTGCGATACGAGCTGCTACGGTAAGTGGTCACCGTTGCGTATGAACGCATTCAATCTGTATTTTCGTGGTATTTTCATTGATCCATCGCTACCTAGACGTAGACGTTTTTATTTCTTTTTAGGATTCCGCAGCGAAACTGACAAAAATGGAACTTTATCTACAAGGTGACCTTAGCCATTGGACAAACCCTGAAATCCCACGTAGGGTTACTTCTCAGGAATGCTCTAACGTTAATATTTTTTTAATTAGAACAAAAGATAAAAAAATAAATTTTCACACAAAAATTAATTCCAATGGTCGACTACAAAAAGAAATATACTGTATTAATCATTGGCAGTGTTTTTGACAACTTGTTCGAAAATGTGCGGCAATAATGACATATGTCAGAAGTCAGAATCTTATTAATGTCATAAATAAAAAAGATAATCAATAAGGTCGAAGATGGTTTCATACTATTTATTACCTCAGGAGCTATTAACACATACAGGCTGCTCCAAAGTAAAAAAATCGTAATTTGTTAATTTCTTCGTAACCGCTACACCGGTTGTTATGATACTTGGTATACTGATTCTAAATACCCTAATACATATGTACATTTCGAATTTGTCCAATGGCTAAGGAAACCCTGTATATGAAGTCTGTCTTTATGTAAAAAAGAGTGTGTGTGTGTGTGTAATCTTTACGCGCGATTGAAGTAAAACTTCTGTGACTTAGATATAGATATCTAGACTTATCCAGTACATCCAAGTAATAGCTACGTGAACAGATTACTGCAATCACTTGCTATTGGGTCAGGGAATGCATTTGCAAGCGACATTATAGAAGGCACGGAACAGGAAGGTCTTATGTCAATACGCATTCCTATCTCACTGCACGAGAGAAAAAATATTAATTTATTATTTTATTAACGTATCGTGATTCCGTGATGGACAAACTGTTGCTTCCTAAATGTATTATTGCCAACATCTCTGTACACAGTTATTCAATAAATATTATCTCATCTTATCTTATCTTATCTTATCTTATCTTATCTTATCTTATCTTATCTTATCTTATCTTATCTTAAAACTTTACTGCACAATATAAATAATAAATTGCAAATTGCGGACTTAATGCTGGAGAAATCGAAGATACTCCATAAATATTATAGTGATTTGAGGTTTTTTTTTAAACTCATGTCATGACTCAGGTATTTTCTCGAAAGTCTCGGAAAGCAAAAAAACACAGATTTTGAAATTAAGCTGGGGTTTTTGGTAGGTGGGAGCTCCAAGATCTTCTGGCTCTTTAACTGCTCTATCGCTTAATCGCACTTAAACTATCGTGAGACATATTTCAAAATATTTATCAGTACGGTTTTTACTCACTATTATTTTTAGTCGCTTTGCACGCCGCCCTAATTTCAATCGGGACGGAGGCTGGATGTTGCCACCTGCATGGAAGCCTATAATACCTAGGGTCAAGCGGCAAGTGTGTTGTGACGATCGCGGGGACATAGTGAGTGCAGTGTGCTTGACTTCGTTCGATACAGCCGCCCTACCAGACCTTCACTTGACGACTCCATCTGCGGACTGCCCCGCGCCCCCCGCCCCCGCCCCATCGGCGCGTGCGCAACGAGCGACGAGGCGGGCGGCGCGGGCAGTGCACGACGAACAACCGCCGCGGACACTCGTGCCTGAGGATGGATTCCCAAAGAATCCGAAACATGTCGCCAAAAGCGACTAAAAATAATAGTGAGTAAAAACCGTACTGATAAATATTTTGCTCTATCGCTTCTTCTTGGATGAGGCATTGTTAAAATGAAGGGCTTATAAGTCTTATAACCAATGTTAGCAACTCCCGGGTTTATTGAGTTAAAGATTAATGAGGTATCTTACGTGATTGGATTTTTACTTACTAATATTTACGAAAATGGGACATAATCGCGTATATTTGTAGGGTTCCGTACCCAAAGGGTAAAAACGGGACCCTATTACTAAGACTCCGCTGTCCGTCTGTCCGTCTGTCTGTCTGTCTGTCAACAGGCTGTATCTCATGAACCGTGATAGCTAGACAGTTGAAATTTTCACAGATGATGTATTTCTGTTGCCGTTATAACAACAAATACTAAAAACAGAATAATATAAATATTTAAATGGGGCTCCCATACAACAAACGTGATTTTTTTGCTGGTTTTTTCCGTAATGGTATGGAACCCTCCGTGCGCGAGTCCGAATCGCACTTGGCCGGTTTTTTTAATTACCTCCGACATTTTGCGGACGGCATTGTCCCCGTGGTCTCGGAGAAAGACTGGCCAAAGTTGACACGAGTTTTTCGAACTACCCACACTCGTGCAAATCGTCTGCAGTAAATTTTAAAAGAAATTATTTCCGATTAAGGGTCAGCTGCACCAACCACAGTTAACAGGCTGATCAACGTCACGCAGCAGGGACCTGATGAAACTTCCCATACAATAAAGTTTTGCGATTTTTTTAACGGTGACATACGGTTTGGTGCAACCGACCCTAAGTCCCGTTTTCGTAAAGATAAATCTCGGAAAGCACCATTGAAATAATTTTATTAAATACTTCGTTGTGATATCGTTTCCTTTTATTGCTAAAATTATATATTATTTAAGAGTAAGTAAGTAAGCTCGTACTCGTCCATACAAAAGAGAAAAAAAAAGTCATTTATTGTCGCAGTAAAAAAAAAAGTAGTAGGTACAATAAGCTTACATTACAGCAGTATTATACAAGTACATAAGTACGTAAGTACGTAGCTACGTACGTAGTAAGTAGAAAACGTTTTTCCACTTTTATATTTTTATTTTTATATTTTTATTTTTATTATTTCTTGTAATGTTATTTTTGTGTTAATAATTATTCTGTGTATAAAGTGATAGATGTAAGCACTAACATAGCTATAAGTACTTACTAACACAAGCTATATGAGTCTGTAAAGTTACTCGAAATAAAAATGATTTATTTATTTATTATTAAGCATGTTCCACTCCATGATTTTTTTGTATTTTATTGACGCAATGAAAAACTAGATTCATAAGTTTTCCTTTTTTTCAAAATTTGCAATACAGAAAAAATCGAAACCTATAAACTTAGAATATATTATGCTGAAGCGATCGACATCAAAATCAAAGTGATTTGTTAAGATTTAGTTAGTGGACAACGTTTTCTCCCGAAATGGAAATTGTATGAATAAAGTGCCTATTGTCAGGTAGCTATACCTCTTAATTATTGGAACCACTACATATATTAACCTCTAGCTACCCAGACGCCTTTAAAAAGGTCCCCTGTCCATTGTATTTTGAAAAAAAATGAAAAATGAAAAAATGTTTATTGGTTCCTTACAAGTAGTTTACAGCATGGGATGGGATCTTCTTTTAAGCATTAGATATGCTTGTGACAGAAAACCCCGCTCTTCCGAAATCGCTAGTGTATAAACCATTATGTTTGTGTCTTTAAATCTAGTATTTAACACTTAAATCTAAAACTAAAACTAAAACTTTTAAATCTTCATATTGAGAAATCTAAGTTGCATTTGTTTTGGCAAGTTCTTATTTCTGGGCGGTTAGAGGTTAATTAATACTATGAACAAATACTGTACTGTATAGTACTTAAATGAAAATCGGTCGAAAGCCTCCTGTTTCTTTATGAAGTTATTCATAAAGTGTAATGTCCTTTTGGTATTAAGATACTTACAATTTGCAAATCGCTGCGTGCAAATAAATGGCTTTTCATAGAACGCAAGTCAAATTATATTCACAGTCAGTTCCAGAGTGACACAACGTTATATTAGTTTAGATCTAAAGTGACACAAGTGCATGTTACATTTTAAGGTTATATTCTGTATTATAACAAGTAACACATTTTTCCCCTCACTAGCTCGGAAAGCCGTCTTTTATCCTTTAAAACAAGCGGGGAAAAACGCATTTTATCCACTAGTGGGGAAAGTAATTTGACCTTGGATGGAGCGTGTTTAAGTAGCTTTTGACAAAACGTAAAACGCTCATATGGTTCGTTCGATATTCATTATCATTAAATAAATTGTTTGAGAATTTAATAAAAAATACTATAGCTTTATTTAATGATTTTAAGTCATAAACCTTAAATTCTATAAGAAACATTTGTTTTTTTTAAATGGTGTTGAATGTAATTCTGAACGCACAAGTTGAGTCGATGCAATTTCAAAACGCATCGTCAGAAATGTCAAAATTGTCAACAAAAAAATTCTCACCGACTAATTGACTCCGACACGTGAAAATACACAACTTCCAGAGTTTTCTGTTATAATATCGTATTTATCGTAAAATAAAAGAGTGATTCCAGTGATGAAGATGATCTAACGCCTGTGAATGTTGCACTTTCCACGCTTTTGTGTTATACAAGGGTGCAAAGTTGTATTTTACCCGCAAATGTTTTAACACACGAGAAGTATTACGAGTAAGTGTGGTGAAAAACAATATACTTGGCTACTTTTAGTACACATTAGAAGTCACAACTTCCCACGCACCATGTGGAATAACCATCATTTAAAACTATAACTCTCCGAATTACGACCACACCATTGTTTTTTTTTAACTAAATAGAAAGCCCCCGAAATTTATTACGTATGTTTAGAAACAAAATGCGTGTGAATTTAGCAATAATGGACCTTATCGTTATAGGTATTAAGCATGATTACGGCTATACGGCTGCAGTTTAATTTTGTTTTAGTCAAAGACAAATGAATAATATAGACTGATAAAAAAAAACTGTAATAGAATAGATGTCATATATTACAGTTTTTAATTTATATATAATAATAATAATAATAAAAGACATAATATTGTCTTCGGTTACCGCGATAGTTACTCATGAAATAAAAGACGTTTATTCAAGAAGTTGTAACATAGGTACATAATAAAAGTACACGATAATGCTTACAAACTAATTGAAAGGGAAAGTGGCTCAGCTGATGTGTAACTACTTAAAAAAAAAACAAATCAAAATATTTAATAAAATAATTTGATTTGTTCCCAAACTTGTTAATATAGACTGATATTTTGCATAGATAATCGCGTTCCTCGTAATTGTTGTAGATTCATTTTGTAAGGCGCTTTCGGCGTTGTTTGAAACTAGCTTCATTTTATTAAATAAACACAAATAACTAACTAGATGGCGTGTTAGGCAGCTGCCCCATAGATGGCCGTCCCACTAACACGGGGTTAATCGGTTAAACCGTTAACCCAGTGTCGAATTGTATTGGTAACCATGGTAACTCCAGATGTAACTGGTTAACCCCGGGTTACTGAATGGTGCAAGTGGCCCTAACTGTATTAATAGGAATAATAGGGATGTTACCAGTTGACATGAATCGCGAATATATAAAATGTTATGTTTTCAACAAACGTGACTTTTTTGCCGTGTTTTGCGTAATGGTACGGAACCCTTCGTGCGCGAGTCCGACTCACACTTGACCGGTTTCTTTTAATTAAATACGATTACATATTCTACCACTTTCCTTGGAGGTTTACAGTCTTTACTGTAAACTGGTCTGTGACTTTGATGAGCCCATACAATAGCTTGTTTACGAAAATATCCCATTATTTTGTCTCCCTTGTCACTTTTCCTGTGTTTTTTGTTAATTTGGTATTGTTTTTAAGGTTTTCTCGCGTTTAAAGTTATGAGGATGGCTATTTATGAAGATATATTATTATGTAGAAACTTTTCATTTCTATACATGTTGTGATTAAAACCTAGGTACTTAAAAAAACTGGCCAAGTGCGAGTCGGACTCGCCCACCGAGGGTTCCGTACTTTTTATTATTTGTTGTTATAGCGGCAACAGAAATACATCATCTGTGAAAATTTCAACTGTCTAAATAATCTAGCTATAACAACAAATACTAAAAACAGAATAAAATAAATATTTAAGTGGGGCTCCCATACAACAAACGTGATTTTATTGCCGTTTTTTGCGTAATGGTACAAAACCCTTCGTGCGCGAGTGCGACTCGCACTTGGCCGGTTTTTTAAACTAACTAAGGAGCGGCCATTCCTTCCTGTACATGTGAAACCGCGTACAGAACTAGTTAAGAAGCTAGTGAGAGTTGTTTGAACAAATTTGTCCGTCTGTCGCAACTTTCTTGTCCGACCAGTACCTATAGGGCTCGGTGTGGTAATTAGTATTTACCTAGTATCAATACTGGGTATTTTTACTTATGAGTATTATCTCAAGGGCGATTTCGTCACTCGCATATTTCCTGTTGAACCCTGAGGGTCTACCGATCCAATACTATGATATGGTTACGACATACATACATACATACATTATATTACAGGGTGATTTCTGGGTCGTGAATGTTGTGATACAGAACCACCTTTTCTGATTCTGATCCACATTACATTATCAAATGGTAGTTATTTTATCTGCATTTAGTACAGTTTGCCACTAGAAATAATCGTGTTAACACTTTAGTCGTATACTTTACAGTTACAACAAAGATGGGGTAGTTTTGAACATTAATGTTTTTTGGAGTGTTCAAAGGTGCCCCAGTGGGGGTTAATCTTATTAAAGCTACGCCCTTGAGGCAGTTATGCACACACTATTGTTCAAAACAACCCCTATAATGTTTTAACAGCGGATTATACGAGTATTTGTTATGTTTTGATTAAATCAATAAATTGCAATATTTTCATTATTTATAGTACACTAATTAAATATTTTGTAATATTGACAGTTGTGTGGGTCGATGTTGCAAACCCAAAATATGGGTTTGGATCATTATCGCATCAAAAAAATACATCTTAAATATTATTGTACGTTCTGTAAGTTTGTCTATCTATCTAATTCGAATTTTCCACTAATTTACTCTAAGGTTAGCTGGAAGAAATCCCTTATAGGGATAAGCTCGCCTTTGTACCTAAATTTATATGAATTTCATGTTATCAATTTTTGTTTTGTACAATAAAGTGATTTACTACTACTACTACTACATCTTTGAACGCATTTTTTCTAAGCTGCCTCCAGTAATATCTGCCCCCCTCTCCCCTACAGATTGAGATCTGCCTCGTTTAGTGTTCACTTTTGCCTATAATTGATTTATTAAAAACAACCTATATTTTCTCAGAATACCCAAGATACCATTTTAACCTATTTAAGTGTTATTAAATTAGATTTTAAATGCATCAATCATGGTTCCAAGAAAACAATAATTACTTCCTAAGTATTTCTAATAATTACGTAATTGATAGCAGTTATGTTAACTAATTGACAAGTATTTTTACCTAGTATCGGCGAAGGACCAGCACGCAAGTATTTAGTAGGAAATGTAGGAATGCTTTTAATTCTAGGTACGACTGGTTGAGGAAAAAAGTGGATATTTTTAATTAAAGATCTTGCTTTGAAAGTGCGAGTAAAATGTTATATTCCGTAAATAAACAAATTGCGTGTATACGAGTACACTCTGTCAGTAGAAAAAGGCGCAAAATTCCATTTTTTTATCGGAGGACAACCATTCACGCGTACATTTTTTAAATTTCCCGGGCCCTTTGTTAATAATAATTTATGGGCCTTGAGGGAAAGTATTAAAACTTTAAACTAGCTCATTTTACTTAACCCCTCGAGCGGCGAAGCAATATTTTAAATTTTCGTGCCGTGCGGCGCGCAGCCGCAATGCGGCGTGTTTTCCATATTAAACATGGCGGCCCGCCGCACGCGCGGTTGTCAGAGAGCGCCCCATTCGAGGTAGTTTGCCGCTCGAAGGGTTAAAGGAAACATTCTTTTATTTAAATATAATAAATAAATAAATAAATATTATAGGACATTCTTACACAGATTGACTAAGTCCCACGGTAAGCCCAAGGAGGCTTGTCTTATGGGCACTCAGACAACGTTATATATAATATATAAATACTTAAATACATAGAAAACACCCATGACTCAGGAGCAAATATCTGTACTCATCACACAAATAAATGCCCTTACCGGGATTCGAACCCAGGACCATCGGCTTCACAGGCAGGGTCACTACCCACTAGGCCAGACCGGTCGTCATAATGCATCCCGTCCCGACGTTTCGAACCCTTTACAGCGTTCGTGGTCAACGGGTGACTGAGGAAAAACTACAAAGTGCAAAAGTAGCCACATTCAAAAATAATGAACCATCATAGACTATAAACTTTAAGGCTGGTTGTACATGCAAAATCGGTTCATAAGGCTAGTTATACAATACAACTATTTTCAAGTAAAGATATACGCGCGTACGCGATAAAGCTACGCCGGCTCCAAACCTACACCTCGGACCCGAGAAGATTTAATTCCCTCCTAAATTGTAGGAGGATATCCCAATATGGGACCGACAACAAACTCAATAGTTACATAAAATAATGTTCTTTTATTTCCTTCTCTGTTTCATACATACAAGCAAATTTCTGCGAAAACGGCGTCGAACTTCAAAACAATAGGTACGGTTCGCATGAATGGAATCATTGCAACAGACACCATTGCCGACAAAGCTCCACTTCAGTTATTGTTGACATACCGGGGACATAAATATCTATACTGTCGATTCAGACTATCTCAACTATCGATTCAAAGCCATATAATTTTGATAAAGTACTTTTACAGCTTAAAAAAATACTTACCCGAATAAAAGGGTTTTTCTTAGGCAGGTCATGATCTACCTCGTCCCTGGACTCGTCGTCCGCAGAGTTGACCCTCACGCACGTCCTATGCATGGTCAGGTCACCCATACTCGCCACTCATCATACACAATCACACACACGGCACACTGCACTCGCTATTATAGCAGCGCGGTTGGGCCTTTAAGTTCACTCGCTATTTTTACTCACTGCACTCGCAATTATTGGAGGACTCGCGGTTCGTCCTTTAAGGTCGCTCGCGATTTTTCACTGCACTATCCCGTATTTCACGGTTACACTGGTTTTTCACTTTTAATTTTCACGTGTGTAATTTTTTCATGTGTAATTTTCAAGGTTTCAGTTTAGATGTACGTAGTTTCACTGCTTTCTTTTCTTTTACTGTTTACCTGTTGACCTGTGGACAAAGAAACCGTATTTATTGATAGTGTAATACTAGAGATACTTTCTATGCCTATCTAATGTAGGTACTTATTGTAATGCAATTAAAAAAACTACCTATTAACCCTTAAATGCATGATTTTTTATTTTTGGTTGTAAAAAATGTTTTTATTTAGTTATTTAAGCTTTTTTCTGTTGAATCTGTGAGCTGTCCAATGCTTTGTATACATTTGGCAACAATATGCATTTAAGGGTTAAGTACAAATGTATTGCATAATCCTTTACCATCGTATTTTCACGGAAACGCACGAACCTGTTATGCTATTTCTGTCAGTCAATCAGTACTGAGGTTGACTGAAGTAGCATGACAAATACGAACTTTTCAGAGAAAATACTATGGAAAACAATTACTACATCTGTACTTATGCTTAAGTAGGGTTGCCATATGGAAGAATTAAATGTCCTAATAAAAATGCTGACATGTCCCTAAAAATCCTGACATTTCTTGTAACAGATTTGACGTAGCTTTAACGACGCCCCGGCAGCGCGCTGCGCTCTGCGCTCTGCGGTGGGTCATTCCTAAAAATCCTGACACTTGCCGAGTCCGGCCGCAATCCGGACAAAGGGTCAAATATCCTGACATGTCCGCACAAATCCTGACGCATGGCAAGTAGAAGCTTTTCACCAGAAAATGATTAAGAAGGGTAACGTACTTTGAACTGTTTTATAAGTACATTTATATTTTACTTAGATAAGTTTACGTTCGAATACTATAACTCGTATCAGTACAATGTAGAGTTATGTTTATTGTTAAACATACTACGTTTATTTGTTTAATATTGATGTCATTGTTTAAATATTTTGTTTGTTTTGCGATTCTTATCTTATAGTCTACGATACGGTTAAGAAATTCCACCGTCATTAGTTATTTGACTTATTTGATTCAGCCTATGACCATATGTTATACAGGAAAAACTGTTTAGCAAAAATTTCATTCTTAGTACAAGCTTTCATCACTGACTGAACTTTTCTTTTCACAGGCAACTAATACTCATCGAGACAATTCTAAAAAACCCAAATACAATTAGGTTGCGTTGTTTTATCACAGAATTCCTATGACCACCTCCTGTCTTCATCATCAGATCAGCTCGATGGTACCATAATATTGCGTTGTCATCCGACTTACATATGTATGCAAATTTTCAGCTTTATCGGAAACCGGGAAGTGGGACAAATTTAACTTGCAAGATTTGACCTGTACACACATAGTTACATATTACATAGGTACATTGCAAGTTAATAAAAAGCTTGTAAAAAGAGGGTAACGTATTCTTTATCACTTAGGGCCAGTTGCACCAACTATATTTTGCGGACTGATCCACTTCACTCAGAAGTGAACTATGAAACTTCCCATACAAAAATGTTTGCTAATGTTTTATGTTTTAACGGTGACATATAGTTTGGTGCAACCGACCCAATGACCTTTTATTAATAATAGACGTTTAACGTTCATAGTTGACAAAACTAAAATGCAGGCATAGACATAGTATAGTAGTTATAGACATGAAACCGAGCGACCAGGGTAAGAGAAAGACATATGTATTGACAGGTTAATGTATGGCAGCATAATTCTTTTTCTCTTTCACTTATAAATTTCGGTATTTCGCCATCGCCTCTTACCTATGCTGCCATAACCCGACCATGAAAAAAAACCCGGTCGGTGATAAGGACAAAGCATGGCACTATTTTTCTCTTTCCTCGTATAGGAATCGCAATAAGACTATCTTTCTATATAAAAGAGTGCAGGCAATATTGTAGATGATTGTGACAATCTTGACACATTGGCGTCAGCCGTACGACTTACTCAATATTGGTTCCGGAACCTATATTTTGATGGCTCAAGATCGAGCGTCGGGTGTCATATACCCATGTATGTAAGTAAAGGGAGGTAGATATGGCACCCGGCGCTCGATCGTGAGCCATCAATAGGTTCCGGAACCTATATTGAGTAAGTCGTACGGCTGACGCTAATGTGTCAAGATTGTCACAATCATCTACTAAATATTACCTGTATTTTAGTTTTGTCAACTATGAACGTCACGCGTCTATTATTAATAAAAGGTCATTGTATCTACCTCCCTTTGCTTACATCCATGAACCGACCCAGTGTGATCAATCATCAAATAACAGGTGAGTGTAGAAATTCATGCAACGGATCTCTGTCTAGTAAACGTTGAGTAATTCACTACAGTACATCATGTACTTCTTAATCTGTATAACCTGGATAGTACGATAAGTGTGGAAGATAACCTGAGTGGGTAATAACTTTCTAGATCCTTGTTTAATCGGTAAACAAAGATAAGTGGATTACTATAGTGTATGTTCTAATATGCATTTAGGAGACTGGAAATTGGTAAATTTATATAAAAAAGTGTGTCTCCAACTCACGACTGGAGGTTTACTTGTATTTACTGAAATTTAATAAATATTAATTGACAGTTGTTATTGACTCTTCTTGTCCTAAGCCTTATCCCATCATTTGTCTGCATTTTCCACTGTTCCCGGTTTTGGGCTACGGTGTTGTCTATTCCTATCTCTTTTAGGTCCTTCTGGACCGTCGTCAACCAGGTGGCGGGCCGTCTTCCGGCGCCGGCAGCTCGACAATTGACATTTCCATGCAGCCGTGCATACTCTGTGCTAGGATGCGCAATAGCGCACGAAACATAACGTAACGTTTGATTTTACTCCCTACCCACGCGCGGTAACACAATACTTATTTTCAGCGTATTTTGTTTATTTATAATATATTTTATCATTCTCAGAAATAAGATACTGTTTTTCCATACTGACATGTTTATTTACAGTCCCTACCATGACAACGTCAAATATATTCATGACATATAAGCAAGGCGTAACAATCAAAGAAATCAAAGTAACAATACACTCCTTTTTTGGGCAGTCGTGTAAAAAGGTAAGTCTTCTTCTCTGTCGTATCTCTCTTGACAGAGCGGTCGTGGTCACGTTGAGGCGTCCGCATCGGTAGTAGAGGCGGACACAGCTCTTCGCACGATCTCCCGCCATCTCTCCCTGTTGGCAGACTGTGTAGCACACTCAGATACGCGGTTTCCCACTGCGGACTTTATTTGGTCAGTCCAGCGCATAGGTGATTTGCCGCGCGATCTGGTTCCCTCCATTCTGCCTTGTACGACCAGTCGCTCTATGGAGTTGTTATCTCGCCTAGAGACATGTCCAAAGTACTGTAGTATACGCGACTGTACTACGGTCGATAAACGCTGTGTGAATGAAAAACGTAAGTAGTGTAGTTATTTAAAAAGAGTCTCCGCAACACTCCACATAAAATAAATACTCAAAAAATATACGAATTGACCTGTTAAGTATTTGATATCGTTAGATTTTATCACGTCTATTTCATTTAATTAGTTATACAGCGTACCCAGGAGGAACCCAAAGTATTTACGGTGTTTTTCTAATCATTTGTAGCATTTTGTAGCGACTATAATGCCATATTTCAACTATAAAAAAACCGGACAATTGCGAGTCGGACTCGCCCACCGAGGGTTCCGTACTGTTTAGTATTTGTTGTTATAGCGGCAACAGAAATACATCATTTGTGAAAATTTCAACTGTCTAGCTATCACGGTTCATGAGATACAGCCTGGTGACAGACAGACGGATAGACGGACAGCGGAGTCTTAGTAATAGGGTCCCGTTTTTACCTTTTCGGTACGGAACCCTAAAAACGAAATAATTTAACCTTAATAATTTAAAAACTGGTTTTTAGGGTTCCGTACCGAAAAGGTAAAAACGGGACCCTATTACTAAGACTCCGCTGTGTGTCTGTCCGTCTGTCAC
The DNA here is from genome assembly GCF_947568885.1 of Cydia strobilella. Classification (NCBI taxonomy): domain Eukaryota; kingdom Metazoa; phylum Arthropoda; class Insecta; order Lepidoptera; family Tortricidae; genus Cydia; species Cydia strobilella. Next base: position 10,209,818 of record NC_086061.1, read on the forward strand.
CAGGCTGTATCTCACGAACCGTGATAGCTAGACAGTTTAAATTTTCAGATGATGTATTACTGTTGCCGCTATAACAACAAATACTAAAAACAGAATGAAATAAATATTTAAGTGGGGCTCCCATACAACAAACGTGATTTTTTTGCCGTTTTTTTTGGGAAATGGTACGGAACCCTTCGTGCGCGAGCCCGACTCGCACTTGGCCGGTTTTTTTTGTATACACTAATAGACGATGAGTATTTATCAGAAACGATCCATGCAATGTGATATATACATATATATATATATATATATATATATATATATATATATATATATATATTATTTGGTGTCCTAAATCTATAATAATGTTATCTAAATCGAAATCTATCGGAAGTAAAAACTTTTGATTTCACTCACGCTGAATAGGATTCCAGCGAAATGAGACTTGCATATGATTCATTAGATGCATCAACTCGCTGACGAATTATACAACCTGGAGAACGTAAACTAATTTCACGGTTTCAATACTTTCAATTATATATTTTTAGTCAATCGCGGGACTTTTTAGTGCTTGAAAATGGAGGCCTAGGCTCTCCGAAACGTATGAATATATTTTTTCACCTCAGCTGCTCGAACAAGCCTACTTTCGTCACTCCCTGGAGTGACGAAAGTGCGACTTTCCTCACTCCAGGGAGTGAAACAAGGTAGCTTTTTAATTTAGTGAAGGCCAATGAACTGCCACTTTGGTGTCTATTACAAATTCGAAATACATTTTAACCTTTAATATGTTGTACTGAGGTGAAAAATTATATATGTGTCACATGAGAGCAAAGTTATTTTACATCTCGTGTTTTTGAGTCCCTCGCTACGCTCAAGATTCTAACTTGGAATCACTCGCTTCGCTCGTGATTCAATTATAGGATCTTTCGCTTTCTCGGGACTCAAAATCAACACTCGCAAGAGAAACCAACTTTCCACTCTTGTTGCACAAATAACTATTTCATGAATAAATAAAATGAAAAAATAAATCATATGATATCAAGATCAAAATGAGTAACGCACCTTTGTATGAACCAGTCCCTATACTTTTCACTAGTCTCTGTCACAGCATAGAGTAACTTATACTAGAGCGGTACTGTCATAGTAAATTTTGTAACCCCAGTAAATTCACTGCCACTTTAAAACTAAAAATGAAGATTTGTAAAAATACGATAGAATGTATTTAAATATAGATAAATGATTTTTTTTATTTGCATTTATTATTTTTATGATTTTGACCCATGTTCTTTCACTGATATGCGTTAAAATTGTTAAATAACAAACGAAACCGTCAACGCCATCTATACGACTGTAGGCCAAAACTAGTAGCGCCCTCTGAACGAGAATCAAATTTTCTTGATTTTCGAGGCACGTTTTTTCCTTAGACTGTATCTATCTATTACGGAGTTATATCTATCTTTGGTCACAGCGAAAGGCTCCATAACTCCATAACAATTAATGTTACTTCTGAATTTCTCTAATTACGCGGCACATTAAACACACAGTAATTAAATAATTGTAGCCTTGAACTGAGCCTCAAACAATCAGAGCGTATGAGCGTCAGTATGTGTTTGCGGCCTTATTTCTAGCGTCTGTAGGTTATTATTATAACAATGATAACAAACAGTATTTGGTATAAATTGTTATCCTTTCACATGTCCTTTCATTTCAAACCTAAAGGGTGTCTCGGAGGTTCCGGGGCAAACTGCTGAATCCGATACAAGACCAGACGATTCAACGGAGCCACGCCGTTCTATCGCCAAAATAGTGTTTAGTTTTTAAGTTTATGAATGTTATATGTATGTTAGTCTGTAAGGTATATGTAATACTAGCTTCTGCCCGCGACTTCGTCTGCTTGGACTTGGTAACCCCAGCTAGAGTAAGAATAGCGCCTGGAGAAAGTCTTATAGCAATCATTCAATTTGAGCATATTATGCACACAAATATTAGGTAACTCATTTATTATCTCAATTCCACCATGATTCCACCCCGCTTTTCACCCTCTTAAGGGATGATTTTCGGGATAAAAACTATCCTATGTCCTCCCCCGGGACTCAAACTATCTTTACGCCAAATTTCAACTAAATCGGTTTAGCGGTTTAAGCGTGAACAGGTAACACACAGACCGACAGACAGACTTTCGCATTTATAATAGTAGTATGGATTATGGGCCTTGTTGCCTGAATTAAATTTTAAAATAAATTTCATCTAAATCAGTTTAGCTGTTAAAGCGTGGAGAAGTAACAGACAAACAGACACAGAGTAATAGTACGGACTGATGACAATGATGACATCATTAAAGGACATCTGCCATTTTGGCAAGCTTATCAAGTAATTAAGTCAAGGTGAGTTTTAAGGCCTTATGTGATAAGGCTGATTATTCATTGTCAGGTTAAGGAAGGAAAATATTGAAGGTTTGGGACGAGGACGTCTACGAGAATATTTAAAATGAGTAAAAATTTACCTATTACTTCGCCCTAGTAAATGACCTAAAAGTAGATCGAATATTTAGCCATTTGAGGGTAGATGAAAACATTGCACGATTAAATGAAATAGGTTAAAGCCAGAACGATGAGGAACAGATCCAGGCAGTTTTATATTTGGTTGGTTAACTGATAAATATTTCAAGGACCCGAAAATGTAAAAACACAGTTTAATTACTTAGTTTTACAGCGCATTGGCGCCCTTAGCTGTAATGCTGTAAAATTTTATTTCAATAAATATCAAATATTAATACTTTTGGCCTGTGGTGTAGATTCTGTAGATACGACGTAATGCTTTGGTCAAAGATAGATATAACTCCGTAATAGATGGATACAGTCTAAGGAAAAAACGTACCTCGAAAATCAAGAAAATTTGATTCTCGTTCAGAGGGCGCTACTAGCTTTGGCCTACTGTCGTATAGATGGCGTTGACGGTTTCGTTTGTTATTTAACAATTTTAACGCATATGCAAATAAAAAAAATCATTTATCCATTTTATCGTATTTTTATAAATCTTCAATTTTAGTTCTAAAGTGTGTCGACAGATGGCAGTGAATTTACTGGGATTACAAAATTTACTATGACAGTACCGCTCTAGTATAAGTTACTCTATGGCTTTGGTGTACTAGTGTGTGAACCGGCTGCCGTTTTCCCATAACAATGTCGTCCAAATCCATTGTTTCAGCAACACATTGCTTTGATAGTGCAATCTTGTCCCTTGTTTCTGATTTGTGTTGCTCAGTTGTTTGGTTTTTTAGCCGATGCAAAGCAAACAGTGGTGTTATATAGTTATTTTCACATCACCTATTCGAAAAGGGAACTTTTCTTCCCTGCTGGGAGGGATCAAAGTGGCACTTTTCTGTTCAAGGACATTTTGTTGCCAGTATGAAATATTGACACAAAGACATATGAAATTAGTATGCATATAATCGATTACAATTTCTTTATAATCGATTACGTGCATACACTTTTTCTAACTTAAATAATATTTTGTTGTAATTGTAAATAATAAATGTAATTAACGTATTTTAAATTAATTAATAGCATATTTAAATTAAGTAAATTAATTAATTAGCGTAATATTTACAAAGAAACGTAAAAAAACTTTAGTTTAATAATTTAATTTTTATTTTGACATTTTTTTTAGGTCTCCTTAAACGCAGCCATACTTGTCTATGCAATTTAAAAAGTTTATATTTAAAAAGTTTTGTACAAATATTTCACAAAGCATTATGCGGGTCTGTATTCTGTATAAATTTGTAAATACTTAGTTTAAATCAATAATAATAGGCCTTTTCATCTGTGTCAGATGTTTTAAGCAGCATCCCGGTAACGACACTAATAATAATAAGTATAAGTGATATCAGTCTTCATAGTGTTCTTCCGAAGATTTGGTTCAAAGGGGTAAGAGTTAATTTGTTATCAGAAAAATCTACAAGAATAATGTACTTGATTTTCATTGTATCATTTTAGTTGTTTGCTGCTGTTTTTGAAAAGATATTAGGTACATAATTATGAACTGTAGGTACTTTTAATTTGTCACTACAGTCACGTCTGAAAATATCGATACGGACAAAGTGCCAGAAGTATGTACCTATACTAAGGTCGTGTACACATATTTTTGGCACTTTGTCCGTATCGATCTTTGCTTAAAATAATAATGTTTTGAAACCTAATATATGTATGTAATTTCCTCATAGGTGATGTTAAAAGCAGTATGTGTCACATGGTAGCAAAATTATTTTCACCTTGGGCGTTAACACTTGAATCCCTCACTACGCTCAGGATTCTATGTTAGAATCCCTCGCTACGCTCAGGATTCTATTATAGAATCCTTCGCTTCGTTTAGGATTCAATTGTACGCCCTCGCCGTAAATATGTCATTTTGCTCCCTTGTGACACAATCTACTATTGTGCAACAAGAGAGGAAAGTTGGTTTTTCTTGCGAGTGTTTATTTTGAGTCCCGAGTAAGCGAAAGATTCTATAATTAAATCACGAGCGAAGCTAGTGATTCTAAGTTAGAAGACTCAAAAACACGAGATGTAAAATAACTTTGCTCTCGTGTTGCACACATAAGTTTTCACCTTAGTAGTGAGAACAAATTAAAGGTTAAAATGTATTTCGAATTACACAGAATAATACAAATAAAAAAAAAGTATGAAGTGGCAGTTCATGGCCTTCACTAAATTAAAAAAATACTTTGTTTCACTCCCTGGAGTCAGGAAAGTCGCACTTTCCTCACTCCAGGGAGTGACGAAAGTAGGCTTCTTCGAGCTGCTGAGGTGGAAAATTCAGTTTCAGTACTTATGGCGAACAACTTATACTTTTCGGTCCATAACGAGGAGCATTTTCAAAGAGCGAGAATTAACAACAACTTTGCCCCGTCGTAAAACAAATAAAATAACTAATAACCAAAAAGCTGTGTGGAAATAAATCGTTCTTTAGCTAGTTTAACAAGCACTTATTAACCATGCGTGACAGATAGCCCAGGGCATGCATGGAGGCAGAAGAGACAGCCGCCCACGTCATCCTCGAATGTCCAGGGGTGGCAGAATACCGGGCACAATACCTCGGTTCGCCGGGGTCTCTCCCAGAAGTCGTCGGCAACATCAAGGGTCTGCTAGGCTTCTTGGAAGAGTTGGGTTGGCAAGAGTAGTGCCAACCCATCACGCAAAATAGGCGCAATATATAACTTCGAGTTGCGGAAACCAAGCCCGCGAAAACCTATACCTAACCTATAGCTAGTTTAACAGTCTGCTGCCCTCTACCCAATTTTATTTAGGTACATTGTTTACATCTATTGTCTCTGTACCCGTATTAAAAC